>NW_014578987.1:6973-13706 GCF_000485595.1 Priapulus caudatus
GACCGTTCCGCCTCTATTGCGACGCATCCGGCTACGCCGTCGGAGCAGTTCTCACGCAGATAGACAAGCGAGAACAAGAACACCCAGTGTTTTATCTCAGCAGACAGCTGACTGAGACAGAACAACGCTGGCCTACAATAGAGAGGGAATGTTTTGCATTGGTACACGCATTACAGAAACTCCGGCACCTCCTCATCGGTGCCGATTTTGTCATACTTAGCGATCATAAACCACTTCAGTATTTGCTGGAAGCAAAGGCACTGCGCAATGCCAAATTCCAGCGGTGGGCCCTGCACGTCTCTGGCTTTCCTTCATGCCGCCTAGAGTACACCACGGGCAAGTCGAACGTCCAAGCAGATGCGCTTTCTCGTTTGCCTCCCGAGTCGTCTACGCCCACGACACCCCATCACTCATCAATAATGCCCACCACATCATCGTCGCACAGCGGTATGGCCTCACGACCCATTTACCAAGTGGTACCGCCTTCGCCTACCGGTGTGGCCTCACAACCCACACGACGGGTAAGCCCCATTATGCTCCATCACAAACCTCCTCACCCTGACGCGCTACCTGACCCTAACCCGACACCCCCTCCCACCATCCCTGCTACTGACACCAAGCTCGCTGCCTTGCAGCTGGCTGATCCGCTTCTTGAAAACATCATACGCACACTCTCCAACTCTGACGAAACCTCCATACGTGAGGCTAAGCTCGTTGAAAGCTACCTCTTGGTTGACAACTCATGTGCCGTCACGTGCGCAGGATGCTAAAGCTGCACCCCAATTGGTCATCCCCCGTATTCTCGTACCTACTGTGCTTCCCCTGTTGCACGACCATGCGTATGGTGGCCATCTGGGTTTCAATAAAGTCTATAACAAACTCTCACAACGATATTTCTGGCCCCGCATGTTCGCTGACGCTTACCACTACATCAAATCATGCGTCGAGTGTAATTGTCGAAAACTACAACGAGTCCGTGCCCCTCTACATCATGCTCCGACACCCAGACACTCAGGAGATGTGGTCACCATCGGTGTTACGGGTCCACACCCCTGCACAAATTCAGGTAATCGTTACATGCTCACATTTTTGGATCTTTACACCTCATGGCCTGAAACATATCCAATGCCCGTTAAAATGCCTGCTACAGTAGCACACATCATTGCTGACGAATTCATTCCTCATCACTCATGCCTTCAATTCATCTTAACCGATAACGAAGGCGAATTCATTAACGAGCTCATCACACGATTGACCACATTGCTTGGGATCACTCACATTAAAGTCTCCCCTTATCACCCTGAGTCCAACGGACAATGCGAACGCTTTCATCGCACGCTTGCCAATATGCTCGCGTGCTACATTAATCGGGATCATACAGATTGGGACACAAAGATCAATTCGGTCTTATTTGCATATCGTACAGCCGTCAATGAATCATCACAATTCACCCCCTTCTTCTTGACGTATGGTAGAGAGGCAGTGCTACCACTTGACACGCTACTGCGGCCACGAGATTGTCATACGCTGACGATCCAGTAATGCACGCCACTGAACGCTTGCACCGGGCATTTGTTGCGATGCAACGAAACACTAAAGTGGCGCGAGCGCGTAATAAACGCCTCTATGACAGACGCGCAAAGGCCCAGTCATTTGACATTGGGGATCCAGTCTACTTTTATAATCCCACGTTGTCGGCTAATCAGACGCCGAAATTCGCGTCACAATGGCAGCCTTACTATACCGTGGTCGAGAAAATCTCTCCGCTGTGACTTCGCATTAAGGCGCAAGGCCAGACACGTACTCGCGATGTACACGTGAGAAACCTTCGACCCGCATACCCATTCTCGGCATGGGACGAACCCAGAACCGTGCTTACGGGTCGAAACGGCCCACCCCGACGACCAATGCGTCACGCAACGCTGGTTGACACAGGACCCCTTTTGTCGCCCCCCACGACGACACGCATCCAGCCAGTGTGGCTAGCATGCCAAGCACTGATAGCTGGGATGCAGAAGATTTGTTGCCACTCGCACAAAGTAGCCGATTGAGCTAAAGTGCGGAATACACAACCTTTATTTTATTGGCCACTCCTCTGTTTCAGGACGATGTTCCTCGCCCTGTTTCTAGTTGCCGCGGCGATCCTATCACCCTCGCAAGCTACTGAGGTCCGAAGACCCACGATGGGAGTGGTTTTTATCCCGAGAGGTCACATCTCGGTCACACAGAGTACATGGGGCATAGGTTTCACTCTCAACTTCACTTCGATCAAGACTTATCTACATTCGTTGCACAAGGATGTGCGCAAGATGTATAGACAACAGCCAGCAGCAGCACCGCACTCAACATCCCTCTCCCCCGACGATCAATACTTCGCGGCTTTAAACCGTGACATCAGATCCCTCGTGCAAGCCCACATGGCGTGGTTCCGCCAACATCTAAAATCACTTAACCTCCGTTTGACAGACTTGCACTCATTGCATAATCCAAGAGAGAAACGCGCTATAGTTAGTGGTCTAGGTAAAATTGCCAAATTTTTATTCGGTACAGCTACTGACGACGACATTGAGCAACTGCAACGCCAGTTGTCCGCATTGGGTACGACACAAGAACGAATTCTGACAGTAATCAACAAATCCCTAACCGTTATAAATTACACTCGCATTCAAACAGAGATGAATACGGAGGTGCTGTCGCATGTGATTTCCCATGGCCGTGAACTGACCTCAAGTGTGCGCACACTAATGTTTTAAGTAACGGCCTTCCAGGCATCGGTGGCACGGGAGTTCATTGCGATTACACACCTCCAGTTATCCCTTTCTAGTTTGACTTTAGCTTTCGATAATGTTCAAACCATACTTGACACTACGGTACACACCGTCTCCATTTTGCTAACGGGCCGCTTGCCCTCTACACCCCTACCCCCCCCCCCCCATCAGTTGCCACACACACACACACACACTGACACACACACACACACACATACACACTTGCAGCACAGTCCCTCCCCCTCCCCCCCCCATCAGTTGCGTCAAGTATTACTTACTATCAAAAGCTCGCTGCCCATTACATTAGCTATGCCCCACAGCCCCCATGCTGACTTGTTTTATTACTACAACCTTATAGAGGCTATAGTGGTCCCTGTGGACATGGGACTCCACGTAATCGCCTTCTTACCTTTAACATACAATGAGATGACGTTTCAAATGTAACAAATTTGACACCGCCAGTATTTCTTGGAAACTCCACTGCAGCGGCATATTTTCAAATTTCTCAAAATTTCATCGGTGTTTCACTCGACCATACTAATTACGTACAACCCGACGAGTTTGCCGTACGTTCATGTTTACGCAAGCATCAACAAGTCTGCGATGTCAGATCTCCCATTTACCCGATGTCCACAGCAATCACGTGCCCTGTCGCGCTATTTCTAAACGATACCGCTCTCATTTCAACATTATGTACGTTTCATTTATTCATTTTAGGCATGGCCAATGCCACGCGCCACCTACCTCGTTGACGGTAGCTGGCTAATCTCTACACCTCATCCATTACGTTTGGCCATCTCGTGCCAGCCACACCCTACGGCCCAAGTAACGACTAAAGAATTTCTCGTTCAACAACAACAGATAGTTACACTCCATTCTGGATGTAAAGCCGAATCCAAGCATTTTACCCTGCCATAATACTTCCACCATGAAACTACTGTCGATGTGCAGATCGAACAACCTCACCTCGACCGCCTGTTTTACCGTACGGTCCCTACCATATGGTCCGACATGTATGATGCGAAACGTCTGTCCACCGCTGACTCGGAAGACTGAAATTCCCCAACCCCTAAGGATTCCATACTCACTCCCATACTACACCGACATATCTCTCTACGGCCCCGCCCAGTGCGCCGTTCTATGCCCACACCAGTCCCCTGTCCAATACCACCACCTCGCGTTGTTTAGCTTCCTCTCGGATATTAAGCTAGGGTGATTAGATTAGCGATATGCATCGCCATTCTATTAGGCACACTAGCACTTTATGAGTGGCCCATTATTTAATTAATACCGGCTTAAGGATAGTTTTACTGCCTCGACGACGTGCAGCGAGTGCACCGCTAGCACTAGTCTTGTTAGTTACTAAGGATAATCGTATTAGCATGTTCGTAAAGCGCACTATAAGTAACACGCGCTTCATTTAACCGCATATATTCGTCAGACGCCGTTTAAAGCGGCCTGGTTGTAACTCTGCTTATTCCGCGGCTTATACGCGACCGCGTTCTATAATTTTTCCAGCGCCGCTATGGCACTAACCGGGCAGTCATTGTATATACTGTCCCGGCTATGATATCGTGCCACGTATTATCATACAACTCGAACATTGCCAGGACACCACCAACAACAGCCAAGACGGGTGACAGCCCGATAAACCCCAACCATCAGCGCCGTCGCCGCCACTGCAGATGGGCGCCAACACCGCCTGCACCTACGCTGACTGCGCCTGTGCCATCTGCGCCCTCGGCACATCCGCCCGCGCATGCGCCGCCTGCACCATGGCCACCAGCGTATACGCTGCAGGCGCCAGCACCGCCTGCATATGTGAAGTCTGCGCCGCCTGTGTATGCAAAGTCTGCGCCGCAGGGCCGGGAGAAAGCACGCTCCCCGCCCCGCCGCAGGCTCGCATCAACGGCATGGCAAGGCCGCGCAACCCCTACCCCTACCCGAAGCCGGACACCACCGGAGGCTCCACCGACGTATACACCTCCGCCGAAGAAGACTCCGACGATGACACATGGAACACCCCACCCCAACTCCCCGACCGCTACTACGTCGGCCGTTTCGTCGGGTCGGGAACGAACGTCGACCCCACCACATACGAATTCACCGTCGACGGGGAAGACGACCCGGCACGGACAACGTTTTACCTGGCCCACATGCGCCAGATGGCGGAAACGCTAGCCGCGGCGGCCATCTTGGCCGCTATGTCGCCAGCACCCACCGACCCCAACGGACACGAGGAGGAGGGCGGACACGAGGAGGAGGGCGAACGCTGAGTCCGAAATCAACCATAAATTGTGTCAATCTAGTGTCAATCTGTAGGCGATTAGGTCCCTTCAGGACACAAGTGGCAAACGAGTAGTTCTGTAAACCGTAAAGTATCAATGTGTTATTGTACTATTATGTATTATTATATTATGTATTAATGTATTATGATATTACGTATTAATGTATTATGATATTATGTAATGATGTATTAACTATTATGGTATTACTATTATATTCAGGTAGTAATATTACAATGCCACGACGTCGACCGCCCGCCCTCCCTGTGGACGGCCAGCCAGGAGGCTGGCATTCGATGTCCACAGGGTGGACATCGGTTTAGTGGGGGGAGAAGTGTAACAACCATGTTACAAGGCACTCCCCCCCCCCTCACACGCGACGCGGCGAGACCGCGTTGCTACAGACGGTCGACGGAGGCATTCATTCTACGGCATTGCCCCTAGCAACCACAGGCGATCAATACGGCCTGCGAGCCGAGCGAGCTGAGCAGTCAAAGATGGCGGCCCGCCGTCGCCGCGACATGCCGCTGCAGTGCTGCCGTCACGGCACCCACGCCCGGCTGGTTGGGGATTAACTCCACCCTCCCAATTAGTGGCGCGTACGTGCCGTGATTAGTGGTGGCAGCCCTAGCATAGAGGCGAGACCCGGTGATGCCCCACGGCTAACGCGATGCGACTTTAGAACCGCTCGACCGTGGAGTGTCACCGGGTGGTGGGATTAGCCGGATTAGATGCGCTAAATGCAGCGTGAAAAGCTATCAACGCTCGGGGCGGCGGCCATATTGAATGCGCGTGACGTGTCTGCGCGAATAGACGGCGCCATCTCCTGGACGGTGGTGCTACAGAATAGTGGGTTTTCCCGTTAGGAGCCGCCACCGTCCAGAGCGAAAGTGGTGAAGTCAGATGAACGCGGATGAGATGGACGCGGTGGTTGGCGCGCGCAGCGCGTACGTGAGCATGCGCCGCGTGCGTGGCGGCGCCTATAGAAACCGCTGCACAAGCGGATTCGGGGAATGCTCCCTCAACACCGGACACGACCGCTTGTGCTTCATACCATTGTATCGGATCAGTAACGAAATTAAACATCAGTCATGGTATATACTCTTTGACTTGCTCTTTATCTATGTCTTTTGGCTACGAGTACGACATTGCAATATACAACTATATCGTAACGTAAAACTCTGCGTTACAGGGGCAGGGGCCAGTATATTTTCCCGTTTTTTTGGCTTAGATGTGCCCATGACATTCAGCATCAAAAGTTACCCCTACTGAACGTCCTTAGACATTTCTAGAGTGCTCAATATTGATTTGCATTGAGAACAGACAAACAGACATACATTCACAAATATGTATTAGATATATTATATGGTCGGACAACTTAGGTACATAGGACCATGGCCTGTCGCTCATTAGCAATGTCGTGGCTTGTATATTGAGAAGGCTACTTTGCCTTGCGGCGCGATAAAAGTTGTAGTTCCAGTGGTAGCTAGTAAATATAACTTTGACCTACTTCCTTCTGTAAACAACTACCATGAGGCTAGTAGGAATACGCGAACCCAGAGGCACAAGTCGCGTGTAGCTGGACGGTAAGGCGTGTATACATAGAAGTCATTCTCTGCAAGAGCCCGCGCAACGCGAGGTAAGTATAATGAAAGAATGTAAGTGTTTAAGAAATTATGT
>NW_014578987.1:21327-25774 GCF_000485595.1 Priapulus caudatus
GCCGGCGGCTGCTGCCCATCTCGCCTGTCCTCACCATTGTCGGCGGGGTCCTGGCAACGTGAATTGGCAAGCATAATACATGACACTATGTCATAAGCGGGCCAGCCTGGCATAGCGGCGCGAAACGGTTAGGGAGCGCAGTCATTGATAAGCCATGGAGTGTACAGCCTTAGTGATGAGCCGTTGGAAGCGGCTCACACTACGAATGTATATATCTGAGTGAAGCGCATCTTTCTGATAGTGCGCTGTACGAGCAAGGTAATAGAATTATTTCTAAAAATTAGCAAGACTAGTGCTAGCGGTGCACACACTGCACATCGTCCGTGCCGTAAAACTATCCTCATGCCGGTATGGTTAAAATAATAGACTATTGATGAAGTACTAGCTCAATCAGATCACCGAAATGTAACATCCGAGATGAATCTACACGACGCGAGGTGGGGGTGTTGGACAGGGGACTGGTGTGGGCATAGAGCGGCGCACTGGGCGGGACCGTAGAGAGATATGCCAGTGAAGTATGGGAGTTAGTGGGGAAGCCTTTGGGGTTGGGGGGTCAGAAGGCGTGTCGCACAGTATATGCGTGATATCCACATTAGGGGGGGGGGGTCGTACTATTGCCGAGGTGGGTGATGGGGTCCTGGCAACAAGGGTGGGGCCTGGGAAGCCATCACGATGGGACTGAAGGGTAGGTGTTATCGGGTCGAAGGAACCCATTCGCTGCTGTGGTTCGAGAATGGTTAGTAGCATACTGGAAAATAGCGAATGAGGTCTTGGCGTGGTAGGGGTGGTTGGGTAGCTTTGTATTGTTATGTGTCTGGAAGGGGGTGGTGTAAGATCGGCAAGTCTTAACTGGGGCTGGTGTTCGGGGGTGTGAGATCGACGGCAACGACAGCAATAGCAATATGCAGTGACGACCAGAACGGTGAACAAAAGAGACGTGAGGCCAATATACACTATGGAATGATACGTGGTGGCCGCGATAGTTGAACTGCCCATCTCGGTATACGCCGAGGTAGCCGAGGGCAGGCGTTTACTGTGTCTGACAGCAGTAACTAAGTCAGTGTACGCGACGTCAAGGTCAGTATGGGCGTAGGAACTAGGAGGTACAACTTCTGGTGGGATGAGGTCTTCCGAGTCGGCGGTGGACAGGCGTTTCGCATCATAAATGTCTGACCATATTGTAGGGACCGTGCGGTAAAACAGGCGGTCGAGTGGGGGTAGTTGGCTCCATACATCAACATCAGTTTCGTGGTGGAAGCATGATGGCTGGGTAAAATACTTGGACTCGGCCTTAAAGCCAGAATGGCGCGTAACTGTCTGTTGTTGTCGAACGATAAATTCTTTGGTTGTCACTTGCGTCGTAGGGTGTGACTGGCACGAGATAGCCAAACGTAATGGGTGGGGAGTAGAGATCAGCTACCGTCAACGAGGTAGGTGGCGCGCGGCGTTGGCCGTGCGTAAAACGTAACGCGCCTCGCACATAGTGTGGAGATTAGAGCGGTATCATTTAGAAATAGCGCAACTGGGCACGTAATCGCTGTCGTTATGAGGTAAATAGGAGATCTTACATCACAGATCTCTTGGTGCTTACGCAAGCATGAACGTTCGGCGGACTCGTCCGGTTGCACGTAATTGGCATGGTCGAGTGAAACACCAATGAAATTTTGAGGAATTTGAGAGTATGCCGCCGCAGTGGAGTTACCGAGAAACACTGGCGGTGTTAAAATTTGATACATCTGAAACGTACGAGTATCCCTGTAAGGAACGGGCGATCGAATTATAATCTTATTACCTACATAGACTTTATACTACGCATATCATAGTCCTAGCTAATATTCTTGTTTTACGTTCCCTTGCGTTTAAATCCAATTGTCCAACATGTCGCATAGAGTAGCGATGTTTAGGTATACATGCAGCTGTAACGTTGGAATTTACGCTACTGTGTTGAGCTATTGAGTAGAATGTATGTGAAGCCAAAATACATAGATAAGAATAGAAGTCAGATGTTTACCATGACTAGCTGTACGTTCTTTTATTGTTTGAGTTACAATGCCTTGGTCGTGCCTGTTAGTTGCCCGGTTGCTGAGCGGAGTCCTCCTCGATTCTGCCCGCGTCCCGGCTTTTATTCTTACAGGCACTCCCGCGGCGCATGCGTGACGCATGCGTCGTACACGCTCGCGAAGGCGTTACACATGCCTCGCGCATGCGCCGTACATATTTGCGAGGGCGGCATACACGCCCTTCGCACGTGCTACACAGATTCGCGTAGGCGTTGAGTTGTTTTCGACCAAGAGGACTACTTGAGCCACTATAGATGTTGCTGTCTAATCTGTTTCTAAGTGACTCTAATCTGTTTCTAATTGACCCCTAATGGGTAAGACGCCGATGCGGCGATCCTAAGTGACCTCTAATGGGCCGGGCGCATCTCGGCGCTCTAATCGGTTTCTAAGTAGGTCTAATCTATTCCTAAGTGATGTGTTGACGCCGATGCTGCTACTGCTAATTAGCCGAGTCGTAGCGGCTAGTGATATCTAGTGATGTCTAGTGATATCTAGTGATATCTAGTGATATCTAGTGATATCTAGTGATATCTAGTGATATCTTGTGATATCTAGCCGCTATATTCCTCCCCCCACTAAACCGATGTACACCTTTGTGTTCATCGACGCCAGCCTCCTGGCTGGCTGTTCGCGGGTGCGCCCTAACCGGTCATGGTAATTTGCACAATACATAATAGATAATACATAATACATAGCTATGATTACATGATTGACTACTGGTGTGGGCCTCGACCATACGACCACACACCGTACAGATCTACTGGTGTTATAAATATGTCCTGAAGGGACGTAATCGGTATTACTGCTACAACTAATGTCTATAAACTACACGCGCTCGCGAAGGGATACATGTTGTGAAGGCATAAGGCCCTAAAATCTACACACGGTGAAATTATTGGTCAGCCTTCCTCCTCCTGGCTGTCAGGGGAGGCGGGCGACTGAGCCATAGTGGCCCGGGCAACCATGTCCGCCATAGCCATGGCGGCCATCTGGCGGACATGCAGTTCGTTGAAGGTGGTGTCTGGGCCATCTCGAATTCGCGCTGATCTCGAATTCGTAGTGCAGGGGGTCGTCTGCGGTGTTCGACCCGACGAAGGAGCCGACGTACTTCGGGTTGAAATCCGGGTGAGGTGTCCGGGTGGGGTTATCCGGGGTGTGCCCGGGGTCGTCTCCTTCCACCTCGAGGTCGAACTGGAGCTGGTCGTCCACGACGAAGGGGGCGGGATACAGGTCGTACGGGAACGGACGATTACTATCCCAAGAATTGGCGGGTGAATGTTCGGGCACCGAGCCGTGGGTGCTGTCTGGCGCCGCGTCTGGCTGCGGCGGCGGTACTGCGCCAACGAATTCGACCTCCGGCTGGGTGGGGGTCTCGTATTGTTGGCGCCATGCGATGCAGGCGGCGCAGCCACAGACGGTGGCGGCGCAGGCGGCGCAGTCACAGAAGGGGTCGACGTAGTCGATAACAGTGTAGGTGGCGTCGGCGTAGGCAGCGCCGACGGCGCAGGCGACGCATTCGCAGGCGGCCGCCGCACGGGTGTAGGCGAGGGCAGCCGCAGAGCAGGCGGCGCAGACGGCGCCGACACAGAGGGCGCAGGCGCAGGCGCAGGCGGCGCCGACGCCCGCTGGCAGCGGAAATTGCGGCGCTGAGGCTGCTGCCCATCTCGCCCGTCCTGACCATTGTTGGCGGGGTCCTGACAACATGAATTGGCAAGCATAATACATAACACTATGTCATAAGCGGGCCAGCCTGGCATAGCGGAGCGAAACGGTTAGGGAGCGCAGTCATTGATAAGCCATGGAGTGTACAGCCTTAGTGATGAGCCGTTGGAAGCGGCTCACACTACGAATGTATATATCTGAGTGAAGCGCATCTTTCTGATAGTGCGCTGTACGAGCAAAGTAATAAAATTATTTCTAAAAATTAGCAAGACTAGTGCTAGCGGTGCACACATTGCACATCGTCCGTGCCGTAAAACTATCCTTATGCCGGTATGGTTAAAATAATAGGCTATTGATGAAGTACTAGCGCAATCAGATCACCGAAATGTAACATCGGAGATGAATCTACACGACGCGAGGTGGGGGTGTTGGACAGGGGACTGGTGTGGGCATAGAGCGGCGCACTGGGCGGGACCGTAGAGAGATATGCCAGTGAAGTATGGGAGTTAGTGGGGAAGCCTTTGGGGTTGGGGGGTCAGAAGGCGTGTCGCACAGTATATGCGTGATATCCACATTAGGGGGGGGGGGTCGTACTATTGCCGAGGTGGGTGATGGGGTCCTGGCAACAAGGGTGGGGCCTGGGAAGCCATCACGATGGGACTGAAGGGTAGGTGTTATCGGGTCGAAGGAACCCTTTCGCTGCTGTGGTTCGAGAATGGTTAGTG
>NW_014578987.1:25784-27344 GCF_000485595.1 Priapulus caudatus
CTGAGTCTGCGTTGTTTGATCTCCTCAACAATGCAGGATGAACTGCATGGTCTTGGCAATGGAACTTGAAGGTAGGTGATACGATGTAAAATGACGTCTCTCCTGCATCGACGATGAACGCCAGAGAGACGAGGATACCAATCAAGGTGACATGTTACACATAACTGGTAATGTCTACAACGGTTTCTCTCTCGCTTCATTTATATTCAGGAGGTATGTGGCTATACACAGATAGGACAGGGCTGGGTAAAAATGGCTACCCAGTACACTCAAGTATTTACAAGAACCTTATCACCAACCTACCTACGCAGGCAATGGAGTTTCCTAATTTTCCCTTCCCTTCTGATCTAAGAGGAAAATTTATTCCCTGGCAAAAGGTTATTTTTTTATTGATTTTGGCAATTGATTGTGTGCATATTAATTAGAAATAATTGTTCATGTGCTTAAATAGAATGAGGAGGATATAAATGGAGCATACTTGCAAATTATAATATTTTGACAGTATTATCATAAAAACCTCATTCAAACACATTTCGTGATACTTTACGTAGGTGCAAGACTACCTCTTTGCCTATGCTGACCACTTCAACCTTCGCAAACACGTCCACCTGAACACAGATGTGGCGTCTGTAAAACGCATCACCACAAAGCCTGTCTCATCAGGAGATGCCCACCAATCTCCCAACAGACCACAGTGGTTGGTGCGCACGACTGCCCTTCAGGGAGGAGGCAGCAAGGAGAAGGTGTTTGATGCTGTGCTAGTCTGCTCTGGACACCATAGTGTCCCTCACTATCCAGACATTCCTGGTCAGGAGAGCTTCAGCGGGATACAGCTGCACAGCCATGATTACCGCCATCCAGAACCTTATACAGGTGCGCTGCCTGTATTATTATAGATACGGCTTGCTGTTTCATTCTGTGAATAACGAATGCGATTATTTACCTAAAGGCTAAACAACGTTGTTGCGCTCACATGAAAGTACTGCGCCTTAATGTTTGCTGTTCAGGAATAGCATAGTGTCTCATTTTTACGAAACAGATAAGCGAGTGCTCGTAATTGGAGCCTATGCCTCTGCATTTGACATCATGAAAGATGTCTACTCCCACGCATCCGAGGTGATCATCACGCTGACCGAACTAGACGTTCTAGGCCTGGGTGAACAGTACAAGAAAGGGCTGCTACCACACAACGTGAGAACAACGCCATTCCCGCAGGCGATCAACGGTAGCGTGGTGACGTTCACCGACGGTGACACGCTCGAACCAGACGTGATTATTTTCTGCACCGGCTACGAGTATTCGTTCCCATTCCTCGACGCCTCGTGCGATGTCACCGTTAGCGAGGGTAAACGCATACAACCGTTATTCAAGCACATGATCCACAGCAGGTACCACACGCTCATGTTTATCGACATGGTTTATACACCCATCGAGTTTTCGATCGCATACCTCCAGGTTCCGTTTGCGTTCAAAATCCTCGATGGCTCACTGGCGCTCCCTAGCGAGGAAGAGATGAACCAGGAGACGGAAGCAGACTACCGCGATCGCATGGCCAGTGGT
>NW_014578987.1:32321-39182 GCF_000485595.1 Priapulus caudatus
GACAACACCTCCGTATTCATTTCTGTCTGAATACGAGTATAATTTATGACGGTGAGGGATTCGTCGATTACAGTCAAAATTCGCTCCTGCGTCGTACCTAATGCGGATAACTGCCATTGCAGTTGCGCAATGTCATCATCGGTAGCCGTACCGAATAAAAATTTTGCAAGTTTACCAAGGCCACCAACTATAGCGCGTTTCTCTCTTGATTTATGCAACGAGTGCAGGTCGGTTAAACGGAGATTAAGTGTTTGCAAACGTTGGCGAAACCACGCGATATGGGCTTGCACGAGAGATGTGATGTCACGGTTCAAAGCTGCGAAGTATTGATCGTCAGGGGATGGGGAAGAGGAATACGGTGCTTCTGCTGGCTGTCGTCTATACATTTTACGGACATCCTTGTGCAACGAGTGTAGATACCTCTGGATCGAAGTGAAGCTGAGAGTAAAGGCTATGCCCCAAGTACTCTGTGTGACCGAGATCTGACCTCTCGGAATAAAAACTACTCCCATCGTGAGTCGCCGGACCTCTGTAGCTTGCGAGGCCAATAAGATCGCCGAGGCAACTACGAGCAGGGCGACCGTGGTAACAGGGAACATCGTCCTGAAACAGAGGAGTGCCCCTTAAAATAAACGTGGTGTATTTCGCACCTTAGCCGTATCGGCTAATTTGTGCGAGTGGCAACAAATCGTCTGCCTCCCAGCTATCAGTGCTGGGCGTGCTGGCCACACTGGCTGCACGCGTGTTGTCGTGGGGAGGCAACGAACGGGGCCCTGTGTCGACCAGCGTCGCGTGACGCATTGGTTGGCGTGCTGGGCCTTCTTGCCTCGTAAGCACGGTCCTAGGTGCATCCCATGCCGAGAATGGGTATGCAGGGCGAAGATTGCTAACATGAACATCGCGAGTGCGTGTCTGGCCTTGCACCTTAAATTGACTACGTCACGAATTTTCCATGGTAAAATTTGTAAAAAGAAAATTCCCATTTTTTTACATTAAAAGTAAGAACTAACGTTACTAAATATATCCTCAAACTCTCACCTGATAAAAATGTTTTTACGTTGGCTAAATTTACAAAAATCTAGACGATTTGGTAATTTTTGTTGTCTAACACTATTCCCCCAGTACTGTTCAGATACTGGCGTCTCTCTGTTTTTCACCGGCAAATTAGGGCATATAAAGAAGGTATATAAGCAGGAAAAAGAAACAGAAACACTAATTGTATTTTCATACATTTGATTTTGTACAAATAACACACAAATATACTACTTGATGGTGCTAGAAATTCGTGACGTAATCACTTTAATACAAAGCCGTAGTGGAGAGAGTTTCTCGACGACGGTATAGTAAGGCCGCCATTGCGACGCAAATTTCGGCGTCTGATTAGCGAACAACGTGGGGTCAAAAAAATAGACTGGGTCCTCAATGTCAAAGGACTGAACCTTTGCACGCCTGTCATAAAGGCGTTTATTTCGCGCACGTGCCACTTTAGTGTTACGCTGCATCGCAATGAAGGCGCGGTGCAAGCGCTCAGTAGCATGAGTTACGGGGTCGTCAGCGTATGACAACCGCCGGGGCTGCAATAGCGCATCGAGCGGTAGGACTGCGTCTCTACCATACGTCAAGAAGAAGGGGGTGAATTGTGATGACTCAGTAACAGCTGTACGATACGCAAACAAGACGGAGTTGATCTTAGTATCCCAATCCGTATGCTGCCGATTGATGTAGCATGCGAGCATGTTGGCAAGTGTGTGGTGAAAAGGTTCGCACTGCCCAATCGACTCGGGGTGGTAAGGAGCGACCTTAATATGGGTGATCCCGAGCGATGTGGTCAATCGTGTCATAAGCTCATTAATGAATTCGCCTCCATTATCAGTTAAGATGGATCGAGGGCATGAATGACGCGAAATGAAATCGTCGACAATGATCCGCGCTACCGTAGCAGCGCTTTTTTCGGGCATTGGGAATGCTTCAGACCATGAAGTGTAAAGATCGAGAAACGTGAGCATGTAACGATTACCTGAGTTTGTGCAGGGGTGTGGGCCTGTGACATCGATGGCGACGACATCTCCTGAATGTCTGGGTGCTGGAGCATGGTGTAGGGGGGCGCGGACTCGCTGCAGTTTTCGAGAGTTACACACGACGCAAGATCGAATGTAGTGATAAGCGTCAGCGAACATGCGAGGCCAGAAATATCGCTGAGTGAGTTTGCCATAGACCTTCTTGAAACCCAGATGGTCTCCGTATGCATGATCGTGAAACAAAGGGAGTACAACGGGTACGAGAATACGGGGGATGACTAATTGAGGTGCAGTGTCAGCATCCTGCATGCGAGACGGCACATGAAAGAGCAAGTCGTCGACAAGAAGATAGCGTTCAATGAGCTTAGCCTCGCGTATCGAAGCTTCATCGGGGTTGGTGAGTGTGCGTATGATCTCGCAAAGAAGCGGATCAGCCTGCTGCAAGGAAGCAAGTTTGGCGTCAGTAGCGGGGATGGTGGGAGGGGTATCGGATTAGGATCTGGTCGCGCACCAGGGTGAGGGGGGTCGTGGTGGAGCATAATGGGGCCTACCTGGCGTGAGGCCTCAGCGTCAGGCGAAGGCAGTACCACTTGGCGTATGGTTTGTGAGGCCACACTGCCGAGCGATGGTGAGATGGTGGATATGAGTGATGAAGCATAGGGGGGCATGGGCGTAGACGACTCGGGGAGCAAACGTGAAAGCACGTCCGCCTGGACGTTCGACTTACCCTACGTGTATTCCAGCTGGCATGAGGGGAAACCAGACACGTAGAGGGCCCACCGCTGGAGCTTATCATTGCGTAGCGCTTTCGCTTTTAACAAGTACTTAAGTGGTTTGTGATCGCTGAGTATTACGAAATCAGCACCGAGGAGGTAGTGCCGGAACTTTCGCAGCGCGTAAACCAAGGCATAACATTTACGTTCTATCGTAAGCCAGCGTTGTTCCGTATCAGTCAGCTGCCTGCTGAGATAGAACACTGGATGCTCTCGCTCTCGCTCGTCTATCTGCGTGAGAACTGCTCCGACGGCGTAGCCGGATGCGTCACAGTAGAGGCGGAACGGTCGACTTACATCGGGCAATGCCAAAATGGGAGCCTCAGTGAGGCACTTATGAAGAGACTGAAACGCAGTCTGTACCTCGTCTGACCAGACAAAAGATTTGTCCTTGTGGGTGAAAAGGGTCAATGGGCGTGCAATATCGGCATAGCCCTTAATGAACTTACGGTAGTAGTTGGTGAATCCTAAAAACTGTCGTACAGCTGTAGGCGTGCTTGGGGGGCCCAATTTTGTACCGCAGAGATCTTCTCTGGGTCGGGCCGGACGCAGCCTGGGGTTATTACGTGGCCCAGGTAGTTAATGGACTGGCGTAAAAACGCACATTTACTGGGGCGCATCTTGAGGTTAGCCACATCGAATCTGGCAAAAACCTCTGCTAAATCGGACATGTGGGTGTCAAAGTCCGGGGAGTAAATGCACACATCGTCGATATAAGATAGTGCACATTTGTGACGGAGCCCTTGCAGGACGTAATCGAGGATACGCTAAAAGTGGGCAGGTGCATTCTTCGGTCCATATGGGGTCCTTACAAGCTCGAAGCTCCCAGAGGGAGTGACAAAACAAGTCTTCGGAACATCGTTCTCGGCCAATGGGATTTGATGGTAGCCACTTTTGAGGTCGAGGGTTGTAAAAATTGTGGTCTGACCTATAGTTTGTAAGACTTCCTCAGTGATCGGCAGGGGGTAGGAGTCCCCCCCTGTAACTGAGTTCAACCGTCGATAGTCGACACACATTCGGTACTCACCAGTTTTTTTCTTAACCAGAAGTACGCCAGATGACCAAGGTGACATAGGGGGGAGAATTATCCCATTCTCTAACAGCTTGTCAACCTGTTGCTGAACAATGATTTGTTGCTCCGGGGACATATGGTAGGGTCGTGTTTTGAATGCTTTGGATTCTCCGGTATTAATCTGGAATTTGCGTCTGTATGCGCAAATGAGTCGTCATGCTAGCGCAAAAATTTGGGAAGCGTTGCCCGCTGGCGAGAATCCTTAATGTGGTCCACGAGTGAATTATAATCAAACGGCAGGGTTGCATTATCGTGTGGTGGCACTGTAACATCGTGAGGCGTGGGCGCAATGACCTGTATGTGGTGAGGGGCGGTGGCGTCAATTATGGCGACAACAGCGTTATGAGGTAACGAGATAGCTCAATCTGAGCGATTGTCGAGCCAGCAAATAATTGTGTGCCGCGATGTGACTTCGACTAGAGATGGCAGTAGGATAAGGTGGGGATTACTGCGAAACAACTTAAAGGCCGGAGATCCTTGAACGAAGAGAAGCGTACCCGGGCGAAAATGGCGGGGAACGCGACAGTAGCACCGTTGGCCCGAATGAGGGGGCAACACAGTTGAACGGTCAATGAATGCGAGTTGAGGGGTGGGGAGTAATCGCTTACCTTGACGAAGTTTCAAGGGGACCACACTATTGCTTAGTGCGAGCACTCCGCGGTCAAAATCGATGTTTACTCTATTAGCTGAGAGAAAGTCGGCTCCTATTATGAACTGCTGCTGATGCTGCTGATGCTGCTGATGAACGTAGCAGCTGCTGATTCAACGGTTGGGCGTAACGATTCACTAAATACGTGGGCTAAATCGGCTATGTCGTATTGGGGTGATGCGGCGGCGTAGCCATGACAAAAGCGGGGTTGAAGCTGTCCTCGACAGACACACTTATACACGCGCACGCGCGCACACGCGCATTCGCGCACGCACCACACTCGAGTTACAGAAGCGGGTACGCACACACACACACGCGCACTCACACGCACACGCGTTGCAGACACACACGCGCACGGACAGTGATGATCAATGATGTATTCGAGACTACGAGTGACAGCAATCATCAAGCTGCTAGGCCGTCTTAGTGCATACGACGTTTGCACACGACGCGCCTATGCAAGTAAACAGCGACAGTAATGAACGAGAAGCAGTAGTACGGTAGGAAATAACTTAATCTCGTAAGTCTAAACCGGGAAAAGGTTAGCTTTACTTACGCAGACGTCTGTGCAGCGCTGTAACTGGATCGTCAGTCAGAAGCAGTAGATGATGAAGTGACGTTGACCGGCACGATGCTATGGCCAAATGATCGTATAGCGGATAGCACCGTGGGAGTAGCCGCGCAACCAGGTTCGAACGCTCTCACAATTGTTTCCAAATGTAACATTGGAATTTACGCTACTGTGTTGAGCTATTGAGTAGAATGTATGTGAAGACAAAATACATAGATAAGAATAGAAGTCAGATGTTTACCATGACTAGCTCTACGTTCTTTTATTGTTTGAGTTACGATGCCTCGGTCGTGCCTGTTAGTTGCCCGGTTGCTGAGCGGAGTCCCCCTCGATTTTGCCCGCGTCCCGGCTCTTATTCTTGCAGGCAATCCCGCGGCGCATGCGTGACGCATGCGTCGTACACGCTCGCAAAGGCGTTACACATGCCTCGCGCATGCGCCGTACATATTTGCGAGGGCGTCATACACGCCCTTCGCACGTGCTACACAGATTCGCGTAGGCGTTGAGTTGTTTTCGACCAAGAGGACTACTTGAGCCACTATAGATGTTGCTGTCTAATCTGTTTCTAATTGACTCTAATATGTTTCTAATTGACACCTAATGGGTAAAACGCCGATGAGGCGATCCTAAGTGACCTCTAATGGGCCGGGCGCATCTCGGCGCTCTAATCGGTTTCTAAGTAGGTCTAATCTATTCCTAAGTGATTTCTAATGGACTTGTTGACGCCGATGCGGCTACTGCTAATTATCCGAGTCGTAGCGGCTAGTGATATCTAGTGATGTCTAGTTATGTCTAGTGATATCTAGTGATATCTAGTGATATCTAGTGATATCTAGTGATATCTAGTGATATCTAGTGATATCTAGTGATATCTAGTGATATCTAGTGATATCTAGTGATATCTAGCCGCTACACAGCGTCATCCGCCTATATTTTCACCATCTAACGTTTGCACCAGTGTTATTGTGTAAGGGCGTACATTCACACCCACATTGCAAACCCAGATTAATATACATATTTAGATTAATTTGCAGGTAGACTATGTTGAGCAATACAAATATAATACGTTCAGTTATTTCTATATAAACACAGGTTGAACGTCTAGTATGGCACGATTACGAGTGGCTGTGACAGGAGCTGGGTCAGCAGGCTTGATCGCTGCTCGCCTGCTTGCCTCACGACCGCAAGATTTCGACTTCGAAGTTTACGAACGTGGAGATAACATCGGTGAGTGGAAGACAAATTGACACAATTGTTATCGAAGATATGCACTATTTGCAAGCCACTCCATCTAGGGGCATGGTTCTTGTGACGACGAACCTAAATAATTATGCATTTCCAGCTTGAAGAATGATTGTACAGCAGTTAAAATATGAGACAAGGAAAATTGGGGTGGGTCCCCGACACGTGTTTAAATCCAATATAGGGAGATAAGGTAGTGAGTTTGATACACCTTTCTCCGCGTCGTTTTGCTGGAAGATGATACCATGCATGTGAACATGTCTATGATATGCGTAGTATAAAGTCTATGTAGGTAATAAGATTATAATTCGATCGCCCGTTCCTTACAGGGATACTCGAAGGGGATATAACTATATAATATAATATAATATAATATAATATAATATAATATAATATAATATAATATAATATAATATAATATAATATAATATAATATAATATAATATAATATAATATAATATAATATAATATAATATAATATAATATAATATAATATAATATAATAATTAATAATATAATATTACATTCAAGACATC
>NW_014578987.1:40757-47288 GCF_000485595.1 Priapulus caudatus
GAAATGAGTTTGTCCACATAACATTATCAACGCAGGTGTCATAGGAGCACACGAAAAATTTGCTAGCAAGTTAAATATTACAAGAGATTGCAGTCTCTAAAATTGAGACGATTTTGTGATTGCCAGGGTTGTAATTGTACATTTCCTACATATAAACAGTCAATTATTGTGTCAAATATGTTGTTGTTCTAATTTTTTCCTTTTGGGTGTCAAAATACAATATTCGTCTATAAATTATAGGCAAAGGAATTTTTTTAATGCTGCGATGGGTCCTAATAATGGAGCAGTAGTTACATACGCTGAAGTATCTTTCACATGATATATATAGATGTAGTATGCGGCAGTACATTCGCTGGTTTCGCTAGCACCTCATATATATGATTGCCGATTTCAAAGTTCAACTAAGGGATATAGAGATGTATAGGGTGAGCGGGTGAAATGTCAAGGGATGTAAAGGATGGGATGAAGGGTTGAGTAGAGATACTGAGATAGTAGTAGTTTTTTTAGGAAGAAGGACGATAAGAATAAGATAAGTTTAGGAGAGAATCAGGAGTGATGGCATGTAATATAAAATTATGCACACTGCTATGCTACATTACTGTAATATAACCAATGTTTAATTTTAATCAAACATACAAACAATGTATACGCTACACCAGGGGCGTAGATAGCGGGCGGGGGGATGCATCACCCCCAACTTATTGACGTGGGGGGATGGCGTGTACAATCATCCCCCCCTACTTTCAGGAGGAAAATGGGGGATTCACAATTTTCTGGGGGAGGACCTGCATACCCCCGCCTGTTTCTTACCACCCTCCTCGAAATCCAGCATTGGCCACTGTCGAGCGTAACAAATTGAGCACCCCCACTTCAAAAAACTTTTCGCGGCGCCTATAGAGTACTGCTAACAAAGATTATGATTATGAATATTTGTATGCATATCAAAAGTCAAATTTGAGTTCAACTGACAGGGGCGTAGATAGCGGGTGGTGGGGTGGGGGGGGTATATACCCCCACACTTATTGAGGAGGGATGGCTTTCATCCCCCCTACTTTCAGGAATAAAATGGGGAAAAATTTAATATTTTACAGACAATAAATACTGGATATTTATCTACAAATCCGTCATCGCTATTCATACTCTCCTAATGTATTATTACAGAAATGGAACGTGACATACATCTACTGTAAAATGGCTGTAACTCGTTCCAAGAATGACATTATTTTACTGAAACTCAGACGGTTAATTTTGGACGCATTCCCCATATACGATTTGTTTTCAAAATCCCCAAATCACGTCTTATCACTGCTCCTTGCTTTATTCAAAATTAGAATAGAACTATTGAGAGTTGGGATATTGAATTTTCACGGGGATTGAATGGGAAAATTCAATTTCATCTCACTTTTTTTGGGGGGGGGAAGGGGGTGCTGAGACCCGACCGAAAGTATATTCCAGATTTTGTATACGGGGTGAAAATATGCACTTTTTGGTTCAAATCTGGTTGTTTTTCTCATATTTTTTTGCAGTTTTAACGCTCTCAGTAAAATATGTTTTATCAAAATTTCAGGGGGAGATAATTGCAGTGCTGTAGTTGTCAACAGGGGGTCGGTAGACCGCCCCCTAGAATTTTCAGGGCAAAGGTATTTTAGCCTAGGTAAGTCTGCACTGGTAACCCCAGTGAGGACATGTACATAGCACAGATTTGGTAGTAATATTTTAGTCTTTGGTGTCCCAAAAGGTCTAAAAATACTCAACTCACCAGTGATGTTATTGTGATTGAAGATTGTTTAATGTAGCTGCCTTCATAGCTGCAGGAAAATTTACCATCGAAGATGGTGTTACTTTCAAACAAAATTTCCGGTGGGGGTGCGTCCCCCAGCCCCCCTAAACAAGGAAGGGGGAGACCACATAATGAAGGAAAAATCCTGATATTCTGATGATAAAAATGTCCAAAATTGGATTGCTTTTAGATTGCAACTTTTTAACAATTTCCACACAGCGGGAGGGGACACCCCTCCAACACCCCCCCCCGGGCGACTTCATGCCCTTAGCTCGCATGATCGTAGGGCGCCCCACCCCTAGAATTCATTTCTGGATCCGCCACTGGTTGTGTGTGTGTGGAGAGGAGGGTCTTGGGTTATTAAACCTCTGGCGCATCCAAAGAAAAAATTACCCTAGAATTCGACAAAAATTGCACTTCACAATATCATTTTTCAATTCCCTCAAAAACGGCCATCTTGAAGGACTTATAAAATTGCTAAAATTGTAGAAGTTCCCTGGGCGCCCTAACATCAAGGGGCCCTGACGGCGGCCCGCTTTGGACCCCAACCATTAAGGGCTTTTGCGCCAAGGCGCTCGCTGGTGTCGCTGCACTCGCCGCACTCTTCATATATTACATTGCGATGAACGTAAGCAGCGAATCATCCCCCCCACAACTCAGGACCGTCTACCCGCACGGTTCGCTACAGCAATAACGCCCACAGGCGTGATTCGACTGTGCTACATGGCGAACTGTTAAATATATAGCAGAATAATCGCACGCCGCTTATGCAAATTAATTTAATACAATATCAATATGAGTGGGGCAAAATCACACACCCCGGTGACATTCGTGTGTCAAGGTAACCAGTGAGTCAGTGTTAATTACATATTAAAAAGCTTTACTCCAATATGCCCAGCCTTATACAGTCTCAATTACCCTAACCGGGAAAATATTTGACCAATCATAAGCATAACATAAGATAACTCATAACTCATATACGACGCCATTCATATAGGATCTCTTAGTCAAAATATAAACTTCCCTTGCGCAGCCTGCTCGTCGAAATGTAATAACGTGGGTGTTACTATGACTGGAATAAAACTGACTTAACTAGCTATATTTCTGCTAGATTATATATCGAGGAATGGTGAACAATCGGAATTCGAGCTCATAATAGCTTATGACCCATTATTATCATTCCGTGTCCAATATCTCTACACGTTTACCAACTCTATAACGCGTCTTCGCCACAATAAAGTGTATATCACATTAATGCAGATAAATTGCCAAAGTGTACTTTGAAATATTTCGCAAGTTAGATTTTCTATAATTATTGTCGACTACTTGTCTGATGTAGACAGACATCGCACGGTGACCATATGAAAATATTCAGCAGGTGCATAATAGATCATACGTACATAATAGCAGATTCATACATACATAATAGAGTATCATACGTTTACATAATCAGAGATCATACGTACATAATAGAGATCATACGTACATAATAGAGGATCATACGTACATTAATAAAGATCATAGCTACATAATAGAGATTTCATACGACATAATAAAGACTCTATCACGACTAATAGAGATCATACGTACATAATAGCAGATCATACGTACATAATAGAGATCAAACGTACATAATAAGATTATACGTACATAATAGAGATCATACCGTAGCATAATACAGATCATACTGCTACATAATAAAGATCATTACGTAATTAATAGAGATCATGCGTACATAATAGAGATCATACGTACATATAGAGACAACGTACATAATTAGAGATCATTAGCGTACATTAATAGGAGATCAACGCTACATAATAGGAGATCATACGTACATAATTATGAGATCATACGTCATATAGAGATCATAAGTACATAATAGAGATCATACGTACATAATTTAGATGATCATACGTACATAAATAGAGATCTACGTACATAATAGAGTCATACTACCAATAATAGACGATCATACGTACATTAATAGAGATCATACGTATACATAATGAGAGATCATACGTACATAACAGAGATCATACGTACATAATAGAGAGGCATACGTACCAATAATACGAGATATACGTACATAATAGAGATCATACGTACATTAATAGGATCCATACGATACATAATAGAGTCATACGTACATAATAGAGATCATACGTACATAATAGAGATCCATACGTATCATAATAGAAGATCATACGACTACATAATGAGATCATACGTACATAATAGAGATCATACGTATCGATAATAGGAGCATACGTACATAATTAGCAGATCATACGTACATAATTAGAGATTCATACGTACATAATAGAGATCATGTACGCTACATAATAAATCGATACGTACATAATATGAGAATCATATACTACATAATAGAGATCCATACGTACATTAATTAGAGATCATACGCTACATTAATAAAGATTCTAAGCTACATGATAAGATCATACGTACATAACAGAGATCATACGTATCCGCACCGGCCGGCCGGCCCATAGAGGCTCATAAGCGCGGGCGCCCCCCCCGGGGGCCGCACGCATAATAGAGTCATACGTACATAATAGAGATCATACGTACATAATAGAGATCATACGTTCACATAATAGGAGATCATACGCTACATAAGAGAATCATACGCTACATATTAGAGACATACGTACACAATAGAGATATACGTACATAATGAGATCATACGTACATAATAGAGAGCATACGTAACATAATACGAGATCATATACATAATAGAGATCATACGTACATAATAGAGATCATACGTACATAAAGAGATCATACGTACATACATAGATGTCATATCAGTACATTCAATGGAGATCATACGTACATCAATAGAGATGCATTACTACATACAATAGAGATTCATACAGTACATAATAGAGATCATACGTACATAATAGAGATCAACTTACGTACATAAATAGAGATACGTTACATAATAGAGATCATTACGTAATATAGAGATCATTACATAATAAGAGATATCAGTACATAATAAAAGCTAGCTTTAAGGCGGGCAGCACACTTAACCATTTTCGATTGCTCGTACATGCAATTTTCGTGGTCGCCACAAAATGGCCAGAGTGTTGCGGGGGCCGGCCAACGGAGCACTCACCACGGAATTTTTGTTGGTGACCACGATAGTTGCCGAGAATCAAACCGGTTTGATTTCTCACCACGAAAATTGCTCGTGGTTGCAAGCTTGGTGGTTAGAAGTGTGCTGTGACGCGGCAACGGCCCCCAAAAAATTGCCGACACGAAAAATTAGCCCTGCTACGGACAACGAAAATGTGAAGTGTGCTTGCTCTACTGTTAGGAGTGGTCCAATTCTTTATATCATTAATGATTAATGATTAATGGATTAATGATTGATACTCCTAACCCTAACCTAACCCGTAACCTGAATGACATTAAACCAGCAAACTAATATATATTATGATTTATATATATATATATAGTATATATATTATTATCATATAATATATTATGTCTATTATGACTATTAATGACATTAAGTTGGGAACACTCTAATTTGGAAGTATCACCCGCGTCACTAGGACGTCATACATCCTGCGATAACGATATGTAGATGATTCGCACGGGACGTCATCACGGAGCCGGGCTCAATGTACTTAATACGTCAGATAGTGTATAATAATTAGGCCCCACATGCAGACTACAATCAGCTCATTTTTTTGCTGCATTTGGCATCAACGGTCACATGATAGCCCACAGCTCTAATGCGGGAATATCAGGAGCTTATTAAATGAACCACTATGAGCTCTCCTGGGGCATATGTACGTATGTGTGGTTTTTATTTAGACGGGCGTAGTACTAGTGCCGAATTAACGTTTCGCGCCGTAAAAATATCGTAACCCTTACCCAAACATCAAATATATCTCAGAACCTTTTGCGCACACTTGATTCACTTCTGAACACAGGAAATGGAACCAGGGAAGTACGAAACTAGAATGAACGGGCAGGATGTAGCGCAACCAGGTAACCGCCAGTCCCAAGTCGTTGGTTAGATCTACAAAGCAACGCAAGTAAGTGTGTTCAGTGTTCAGATATTAACACGTTTCCTGAGGAAAAAATACACGAGCTTGTTAGGAATAGAACCAAATTTTAAACAATTCCAGTCCTGCGGAAGGAAAAGAATTTACATCAAAACGATTTGATATTATCGATCAGCTATATTAATACCTAACTCTTACTAGAAGCAGACCGCGAGCAGTCATAATCGCTTACAGGCTAACGAAAGCAATCAAACTGGCACAGATTGTAGCTTATGGCGAGTACATAAATATTAGAGGGGGCCCAATGTAGATATTCCTTTAGAAGTAATTATTGCATGTATTAAATGTTCGAACCGCGCCCGCCCTATACTGAAGCATTGCTGTAACAGCTGGTATCCCCTTTCCCATCGCGCCATACGCTATTGCGCTATGTATTAACTCTCATATCTCGCGATGCTCGAATTAATGTTACATTTCTAAGAAATCATATGATACATATGACAAATGTCTTTGCCTATATTCTCCGCGTGAATATTGAGTCTATTGACGCACGATTTAGTCAATATCATTAGCAATATATTATGCGCGCCTGGGTATCGCTCATATACGCACGGCTATAGACGACAGGCAGAGTGTATTAACTCTCCTAGTTTCGCACACGAAATTGATTTACATTTCTAGAACACCTATAGATACATGTCTTAG
>NW_014578988.1:0-555 GCF_000485595.1 Priapulus caudatus
CTACCTTATACAGGTGCGATATTCATGCCTATCTACCTTATACATGTGCGAATTATCTGTCTATGTGTGATATTCATGCCTATCTACCTTATACATGTGCGAATTATCTGTCTATGTGTGATATTCATGCCTATCTACCTTATACATGTGCGAATTACCTGCCCAGGTGTGATATTCATGTCTAGCTCTACCTTATACAGGCATAATTTTTATACCTATCTACCTTATACATGTGGGAATTACCAGCCCAGGTGTGATATGCATGCCTATCTACCTTATACAGGGGCGAATTACCTGCCCAGGTGTGATATGCATGCCTATCTACCTTATACAGGGGCGAGTTACCTGCCCAGGTGCGATATTCATGCCTATCTACCCTATACAGGTGCGAATTACCTGCCTATGTGCAATATTCATGCCTATCTACCCTATACAGGTGAGAATTACTTGCCTAATGCTTATCTACGTCATACAGGTGCGAATTACCTGCCTATGTGCAATATTCATGCTTATCTACCTCATGCATGTGCGATTTACCTGCCTAATGCTTATCTA
>NW_014578988.1:4489-7000 GCF_000485595.1 Priapulus caudatus
ACACACACACACACACACACACACACACATACACACACACACACACACACACACACACACCCGGGTGTGTGCGTGCGTGCGTGCGTGCGTGTGGATATAATAAAAATTCAAGTAATTACATGTGTTGGTAAGACGCTTATTACAAGTGCTAGAACTTCATTTCTGCGTAAATCTGTAGTTATTGGAATTCGATTAAAAGTGTGAAAATTATATCTGCTTTATTCATTTTACTGTTCGTAGAGAAAAAAAAACACTTACTAAATTCAGTTTTGATGATAATATTGCACGTATATAAATTTCTATTCTATTTGGACGTTTGCTGAGGCAAAGCTACGTAGAACGCAAGTTTTCCTTTCTAAAATTACCTATCTATTATCAAACATCACTCGATGTATTATAAATAACAACAGAGATATTTGAATGTAAAAGATAGATGATCATAGTCTGGCACTGTAGCAAGCTTCGCAATGTACCGCTCTATAGCTATTCGCTGGGCGGCTCCACCATTCACGTATTACACTATTGTGTCTATATATCACAATATCACTATTGAGTCTGTGCATTCGCTACTCTGTGATCTCATCATGTTAATGGCGGCCATGTTTGTTTTCGCGCGCGCGTAGAGGAGAAACAGAACGACCTTCACTCCGCACCAGCTAGCTGAGCTGGAGGGCATGTTCGCGCGCACACAGTACCCGGATGTGTTCCTCAGGGAGCAGCTCGCCATGCAGATAGACCTGACCGAAGCTCGTATACAGGTGCGAATTACCTGCCCAGGTGCAACATTCATGCATATCTACCTTATACAGATGCGAATTACCTGCCCAAGTGTGATATTCATGCCTATCTACCTTATACAGGTGCGATATTCATGCCTATCTACATTATACAGGTGTGATATTCATGCCTATCTACCTTATACAGGTGCGATATTCATGCCTATCTACCTTATACAGGTGTGATATTCATGCCTATCTACATTATACAGGTGTGATATTCATGCCTATCTACCTTATACAGGTGCGATATTCATGCCTATCTACCTTATACAGGTGTGATATTCATGCCTATCTACCTTATACAGGTGTGATATTCATGCCTATCTACCGTATGCAGGTGCGATTTACTTGCCCAGGTGCGATATTCATGCCTAACTCTACCTTATGCAGGTGCGATTTACCTGCCCAGGTGAGATATTCATGCCTATCTACCGTATGCAGGTGCGATTTACTTGCCCAGGTGCAATATTCATGCCTAACTACCGTATGCAGGTGCGAATTACCTGCCTATGTGCAATATTCATGCTTATCTACCTCATGCATGTGCGATTTACCTGCCCAGGTGCGATATTCATGCCTATCTACCGTATGCAGGTGCGATTTACTTGCCCAGGTGCGATATTCATGCCTAACTACCGTATGCAGGTGCGATTTACTTGCCCAGGTGCGATATTCATGCCTAACTCTACCTTATGCAGGTGCGATTTACCTGCCCAGGTGAGATATTCATGCCTATCTACCGTATGCAGGTGCGATTTACTTGCCCAGGTGCAATATTCATGCCTAACTACCGTATGCAGGTGCGAATTACTTGCCCAGGTGCAATATTCATGCCTAACTCTACCTTATACTGGTGCGAATCACATTTCGAGGTGTGATATACTTCCTTGCCTTATACAGGTGTAGATTATCTGTCTACTTTACATAAGTTTGAGATAATACCTACCTCATACAGATACAAAATACCTACCCAGGTGTTGCATACTTGCTTATCTTGCACAGGTGTGAATTATCCGCCTAGTTTACGTAAGTTCGGAATAAAACATACCTCATACAGATACAAAATACCTACCCAGGTGTTGCATACTTGCTTAATACCTTAAGCAAGTGTAAATTTCCTACCAACCTCATGCAGGTGCAAACTATCTACTCACCTTATGCAAGTGTGAGTTACCTGATTATATATGCTACCTCTGCCTAACTTATACAAGTGCGAACTACTTTTAGCCTCACACCGCAAACGTTCGAATGGAATCACGCGGCGGAAAAGTCACGCCCTCTAGCGGGGATTGCGTCGCGGCTTAACCCCGCGCTGAGTACCTCACCAACAGATAGCCTACTCAACTTCAACATTCCAGGTTTGGTTTCAAAATCGACGGGCCAAGTGGCGCAAGCAGGTGCGCCTGAAGGTGGGCCGTAACTTCTGGCGCGTGCGCACGTTTCCGTTCAGCGGCCCGCAGGCGTGGTTCGGGGCTGGGCCGCAGCCACCACCCGTGGCGCCATCTGCCGCCGCCCCGCAGCTGCTGTACAGCGACGCACTGCGCATGGCGCATAGGTGAGTGGGGCGAACAATGGAGCGCGTGCGGTGGGCGGGTGGGTAGTGTGCTAGCGTGATTATAATGGCCGACAGAGAGCCTGTAGAGATGTCATGCGCGCATAGGTTATTCTGCAGGGCATCTGTAGAGATGTAATGTGGTCTGCGGCAGCGATGGACTGTCGTATATAAATAAAT
>NW_014578988.1:7653-10761 GCF_000485595.1 Priapulus caudatus
AAGGGAAAAAGCGAGAAAGAGAGAGAGAAAGGCAGAGAGAGAGAGAAAGAGAGAGAGAGAGAGAGAGAGAGAGAGAGAGAGAGAGAGAGAGAGAGAGAGACAGAGACAGAGACACACGCGCGCGACACAGACCATATGTGAGCTATAATGTTTATGAGTTTATAATACTTAATTTATGCAGAAATGTGAAATAAATCTTTAATACTCTACGGAGACCGTGAAAGTGATGCTTTAATGCTATAAATGGGGGGTATGGTCGGGATATATGGCAGTTGCCCAGGGGCCTCCACAACCAGGGGCCTCCACATATTTCATGAAAAAAAAATTAGTATGGAAAAATGTAGGCTGACCAGAACGACACGCACGTATCAATCAAACCCATATTGCGCGCGTTTTACGTAATTGCTCAGCACACGTCGGCAGACAAACATCCAAAATCTAACGTCATCCATCTCAACGTCGATTTAGTCAACGTAGTTTTTAGTATTCTTAGGTAGGATGGGCCTCTACTACTGAAGGCTGCACAGGGGCCTCCACATGTCTAAATCCGGCCCTGCTTGTGTACAAGAAAATGGTCGTGTATTGAATCTAAAGTCAGTCTGAGTAAGCTCATCTGGCACTCTATGCGCTTTCTGCAAACGGAGATAAGCTCACGTATAAGTGCTACGTACGCTTCAAATCGAATTAAACATGTTCTCTGCCTGCAAGGCAAAATCTTGTAATAATAACATGTCTGCTGCTCCTTGTAACGATAGTACAGGGCAAAACACGGTCACTCGGTCATGTTTTTCCAGAGCTATTTAAGAGGTTGCACTGTTGCGCATTCATGTTCATGTAATTTCCTATATTGAATTGATGTACGTTTATTTCAATGTGTGTAGGGAGGGTACAACGTCGGGCAACGGTGGGCGACACTAGTTGTTATTCAGCAGCTAATTTATAATTAAAAAACGAAGTGCGTATGTGCGTGCGTGCGTTCGTATGTGCGTGCGTGCGTGCGTGTGTGCGTGCGTGCGCGCGTAATTGTGTGTGTGTTATTCGAGGTGTACACTGCCTAAACACAGCATGAATCGTCATCAGGTTACATGTATAAAGTCATGTGCCTCTCTGTGTAACTTGCTTCCATCCTCGGACTCTTGCTCGCTCTCTCTCTCTCTCTCTCTCTCTCTCTTCTCTCTCTCTCTCTCTCTCTCTCTCTCTCTCTCTCTCTGTTTCTTCTTCTCTAATATCAGCTTCTCCATATAGTCCTGAACTGTTGGCGGTTTCTCTGTCGGCAGCATGAATGCGGCTCTTCAACAGACGACCTCTAGCGGACAGTGCTTTCCTTTCTGCGGTTGCTGCGTGCCCGTTTCGTCTGCCGATCATAAATCATCAGCGACAGAGGGCGGCACTGCGTCGGCGGCAGCCATCATCAGCGTGAGAGACGATGAGCTGTGCACACCGCGTGGGGGCGCGGACGTAGCGGCGAACCAGGTAGGCGTCGGTGACCTCACGCCGACCGAGGAAGGAGCCGGAGAAGCAGATGAAAAGTGACTTCGTTAATTAGGAACGACAGTCACGTGATCGAAGAGGCCCGGAGCTATGTTTCTATCAGATCAGTTGTCGCGGAGGAAAAAAAGTGGCGGGAGAATTAGAGCAAGATAAATAGATAGAGAGTGAGGGAGAGAGAATTAGAGCAAGATAAATAGATAGAGAGTGAGGGAGAGGGAGAAATAGAAATGACGCACGCGGAAAACAGAGAGAAGGGGTGTGTGGGGCCCACAAATGTAAACATCCACCACAAATGTAAAAATAACCACAAATGCAAAAACATTGTGCCCGCAAATGTCAAAATGTGTGTGTGTGTGTGTGTGTGTGTGAGGTTTTGTCATATGTGTCACAAAAATGATGCCCATGTCACATGACCTAGCACCGAGGCGAGTCCATAACAAATTTTATTTTAAACAGTTTCAAATTCCCCTCTCTTTTTATTAATTATTGCATTGTAATAAAACTTACTACGGACAAGGTAAAATAAGTTTTTTCTTCAAATGTCTCTAGCTGCTGCCGCCGGAACATAAATTGTAAAATATATATATATAATATTTATAAAATATATTTGTTTTCCGCACCCCTCATGCAGTGTATTGGATTACTGGAGGTGTATGTATGTTTCGTTTTATTTTATTTTATTTTTGTTTTATTTTATTTTATTTTATTTTGTTTTATTTTAGTTCATTCTATTTCATTTTATTTCATTTTATTTTATTTTATTATTTTATACATCAGTATTACGCAAGCAATGAGTTTTCACATTTGCGGTTGACATGTTTTGACATTTGTGGTATAAATGGAAATTTTTACATTTGTAGGCGAAATGTTGTTACATTTGTGGTTAAACAGATTTTTACACTTGTGGGCGAAATGTTTTACATTTGCGGTTGACATGTTATGATATTTGTGGTTATTTTGACATTTGTAGGTAGGCCCTACAATGTTTTTACATTTGTGGTGGATTTTTAAATTTGTGGGCCCCACAGGCCCCACAGGGTGGTGGAGAGACAGAGAGAGGAGGGATGGGTGAAGAGACAGAGAGGAGGGGTGGTGGTGAAGAGACAGAGAGAGAGGGGGTGGTGGAGAGACAGAGAGGAGGGGGAGAGTTGAGAGACAACGAGACAAAGAAAGCTGATCAATATGTTGAAAATTATAAGCGATATACAAACCGCCAAATAAAATAAGAAACATTATGTGAAAAAACAACTCGTATTATTATATTAAATCCGTTATTCATCCTTTTAGGAAATGTGAAATTATTCATCCCAAACCCAGACATGTTTTATTGGCTTATACGAGTGTAAATTAAATTACATCAGCATATTCTATAAACAGCATATTCGATGAGGTTGCTTCCACGTTACAGTGGCTGGGTACTGACGTAAAGCCATTAGCGCAGGTTTGTATGGGAAATTATTATTTGGCGTGCAAGGATTCTGTAAATGCGAGATCACATTATTCATATCTATACTGTAAGCGCGATGCAGGGGATGTGTGTACGTGCGTGTGTGTGTGCGCGTGTGTGTGTGTGTGTGTGTGTGTGTGTGTGTGTGTGTGTGTGTGTGTGTGTGTGTG
>NW_014578988.1:11037-20315 GCF_000485595.1 Priapulus caudatus
TCTCTCTACCTCCTCTCTTCTCCTCCTCCCTCTTCTTTCCACGTATCTATACCAACTTCCGCTCTGCCCAAGACACCCTAACGTCAAATCCACGTTCTCTCCTTTCTCTCCCTCTTTTCTCCTCATTCTTCATCGTCATCCTCCATCTTTCCTCGCTCTCTCTTGTTGTTTTCCATCGCCTCTCTTTCCGCCTTCTCTCCTCTTCTTATATTCTTCTCTTTGCTCCTCCCTCCTGCTCGCCTCTCTCTCTCGTATCCTGCCTTTCTCCCGCTTTCTCTCTTTTTCCTCTCTCCGTCGCCTTCTCCTCGTGTGTCTTCTGTGATTTTTTTACAATCACAGTCTGCCATATAGGCATATACAGCCGCACGTCACAGAGAATTGCCTGCCATACACACCTCACAGTCACAGCATTCGTTTGCCATACACACCTACGTCGCGCGCGAGCAGAGTGCGGTCGGCCAATATACACCCACGTCACAGAATGGCCTGCCATCACACCCACGTCAACAGCAATCGTCTCGTCACGTATATTTTTCGGTTCACAGGCTCGGATTCCTGCCGGAGCCGTGGGGCCATGAAAGCTCAAATTTCGTCATAAACTAATAACAACGTTTCGCAACGCTGAAAAAATCGAAAAGAAGTCGTTGGACGAAACGGCTCGTCTCCCTGTCCCTCTAATCCAAACAGCGAGGATCTTGTAGAGAACTAGGGTCTGGGAATTCTGCAGGGCAGTTTTCAAATCGCGCTACGCTTTAGAGGTGTTTGTTAAAACCTTCACGTTGCCATTCAATGCGTGTTTGGTTAGAGCAATCCGTCAATCTCACATTGAGGATGGATTCAACGCTAGACATTTGTCGCTTGCGGACGCGCGAGTGTATCCAGGGCGAACGCTCGTCATGCTGGACGCTTTGCCGTGATTAAATGTGTGATATACGAAGTGGCGCAATTATTATATTTGTAACTATGCTGTCGCGTTGTAGAAAGCGCTGACGCTACACGTGGCAACAGTGTGCATGGAAACAGCGAGCATGGTGTTTTGTTCAGTATTAGTGTTGTGGATATGTTACGAGAGTTTAGACGCTTTTATTCTCATGAATATTTTATTATATATTTGACAACTCGTCGCTAATAATTTACATTACATCGCGGACACAAACATGGCGCCCTGTGAAACGCGTTATGTGCTGCTCATTAAATCTTTGTGTTTATATATATATATATATACATATATATATAAACGCATACATATTATATATATAAATAATTATATTAAACGCGTGTGTGTATGTGTGTGTATGTGTGTGTAGGGGTGATATGTGTGTGTGTGCGTGTGTGTGTACGTGTGTGTGTGTGTGTGTGATGTGTGTGTGTGTGTGTGTGTGTGTGTGTGTGGTCGTGTGTGTGGGTGGGTGGGTGTGTGTATGACATCCTCGCGGTTTTCCGCCAATGTTTATTGAATCCATTGACAGATTTATTATCAAGTTTATTGAACCCGCTGTGAAAGCAGGGGGGGGGGGGACGGGGGGGCCCGCAGGGGGCTGGGACGTGGAATAACATTATCTGCTCAATTCGGAAATTCGAATATAATATCGTATTATAGATACGTCATTCACTTAAAGGAAATACGCGTAATTAATTTTTATAAATATTGAAGATTATACCTTAGTCTATAAACTATATTAGCAGTTATTTATGAAATAGTTAGTATATTTTTATTTCAATGTAACAGGTCACGATGAAAGGTCATATCACGGTGTCGTAATAGCTTTAGTAAATATACGATAAAATATATTGTCGAAAATGCTGATATTATGTATATGTGCTTATATGTGTGCATTCACGTACGACATACACCGAATAAAATAAAAACAGATACACACGCACGATTTTGCACGCACGCACGGCACGCACGCACCATTCACAATGCACACACACACACACAGCACACACCACATACGACACACACACACACACACACACACAACACACACACACAAGCAACACCACAGGTGTGTATGGCAGACACACCTACGTCACACAATCGTCTGCCATACACACCTACGTCACACAATCGTCTGCCATACACACCCACGTCACACAATCGTCTGCCATACACACCTACGTCACACAATCGTCTGCCATACACACCTACGTCACACAATCGTATGGCAGACGATTGTGTGACGTGGGTGTGTATGGCAGACGATGTGTGACGTGGGTGTATATGACAGACGATGTGTGACGTGGGTGTGTATGGCAGACGATTGTGTGACGTGGGTGTGTATGGCAGGCAATTGTGTGATGGGGGTGTATATGGCAGACGATTGTGTGATGTGGGTGTATATGGCAGACGATTGTGTGATGTGGGTGTATATGGCAGACGATTGTGTGATGTGGGTGTATATGGCAGACGATTGTGTGATGTGGGTGTATAAGGCAGACGATTGTGTGATGTGGGTGTATATCACCCACATCACACAATCGTCTGCCATATACACCCACATCACACAATCGTCTGCCTGTATGGCAGGCAATTGTGTGATGTGGGTGTATATGGCAGACGATTGTGTGATGTGGGTGTATATGGCAGACGATTGTGTGATGTGGGTGTATATGGCAGACGATTGTGTGATTCTTTATATTTATTATGTAATTGCTCGGATTTTCTTCCACTACCTTTCCTTATTGCCATACGCATCTCTCTCGGCTACACTCATTTGTACCCATCCACCGACTGCCCCGTTGAGCACGTACTCCCTAATATTATCACTGCCTTCTCAACCACAGACGTATCCGGTTTAACTGCCTCACCAATCCCGCTTGCAGCCTCCATGCTGCGCTTGTCTCCACACGTCATACCCCATACCCAGCCACACTAATCCTATATCATCGGCTAACGCTCCATTAAAAGTGTTCCCAACTTTGATATCATTAATGATTAATGATTAATGTTTAATGATTAATGATTGATAATCCTAACCCTAACCCTAACCCTTACCTAAATGACATTAAACCACAAACTAATATATGACCATGACCATATATATATATATGTTATTATAACTATTAAGGACATTAAAGTTGGGAACACTCCTAATGGAGTATCACCCATATCCTCAACCAGAAATCCCAGTCTCCATCTCTCAACCACGGATCCCACCCCACCTGCCTTCTCAACCCGAAATCACTCCCCACCGCCCACTCTACGCCGCCCGGGCTACCCCAAGCTACCCGACCTTTATTCAGCCTCCCACGCTATGTCACCAAGCTACCCCCGCTTGCCTCACAGTCCTGCTTCTCAGATAGTTCTTCCTCCACTCGCCACCTTTCCCCGCTCGCCTCACAGTCCTGCTTCTCAGACAGTTTCTCTCCCACTCACCACCTTCCACCGCTCGCCCCACAGTCCTGCTTCTCAGATAGTTCCTCTTCCACTCGCCACCTTCCCTCGCTCGCCCCACAGTCCTGCTTCTCAGAAAGTTCCTCTCCCACTCGCCATCTCCTCTCGCATCTGCCTACTCGCTTACTTTCTTCCTCATCCTCCGCATGCCTCACATTTCCTCCCTTCCGTTCCCCACCTGCCGTCCCTTCCCCCACCCACTCACTCGGTTATTGCCCTCTCCGGCGAGTATTCCACGTCCCTTCACTAGCCAGTACTACTTCCAATCTTCCAGCTAGGTCTTATCATATCTGACGCTCGCCTTCCCACTAGCGACCCTTCCTACCGCCACCGGCCGTTCCTAAACACCCCGCCCACCCATCGCTGACTAACCCCACCCAGCCTCCGTCACCACCCATCCCTACCCACCCACCGCTGACTAACCCCACCCAGCCTCCCTCAGCATCCATCCTACCCACCCACCGCTGACTAACCCCACCCAGCCTCCCTCACCACCCATCCTACCCACCCACCGCTGACTAACCCCACCCACCCTCCCTCACCACCCATCCTACCCACCCACCGCTGACTAACACGACCCACCCTCCCTCACCACCCATCCTACCCACCCACCGCTAACTAACACCACACACCCTCCCTCACCACCCATCCTACCCACCGCTGACTAACACCACCCACCCTCCGCTCACCAACCCAGTCCTACGCCACCCAGCCGCTCGCGGTAACAAACCACGCCATACCTATCGCGCAGCCCCACGTCGCTGCGCTAACAGCACCCACCCTCCGCTCACCACTGCCATACGGTACCCCCACCGCTCGCTAACGAACATCCACCCGTCCTCACCACCCATCCTCCCCGCCACCGCTCGCTTAACAGAAGCATGCCAGCCCTCCCCTCAGCCACCCATCCTACCCACCCAGCCGCTCGCTAACGAACACCCACCCTCGCCTCACCACCCATCCTACCCACCCACGCGCTCCGCTAACAGCACCGCCGCCTCCCTCACCACCGCATCTACCCCCCACCGCTCGCTAACAACATCCACCCTCCCGATCACTACCTATTCTACCGCACCCACAGCTGACTAACGCGCCACCCAGCCTCCCTCACCTACCCATCCTAGCCGCAACCCACCGCTCGCTAACGCCCACCCACCCTCACTCACCAGCTCCTCCTACCCACCCACCGCTGACTAACCCACCCAGCCTCCTCCCCACCATCCTAACCCACCACACGCTGACTAAACTGCCCACCCAGCCTCCCCGCATCACACCCATCCTACCCACCCCACGCGTCGCTATACAGGCACCACCCTCTCAGCACGCGCATGCCTACCCACCCACCGGTGACTACGCCTACGGCACCCTCCCGTCACCAAACCCTAAATTCCCTAGCCGCACCCACGAGCGCTCGACTAACCCCACCCAGCTCCCTCAGCCACGCATCCTTACACCACACCGCTCGTAACGCCCACCCACCCTCCCTCACTAGCCATCCTACCCACACCGCTGACTAACGGCCCACCCGGCGCCTCCCTCACCATCCATCTAACCCACCCACCGCTCGCCTAACAGCACCACCCTTCGCCTCAGCAACCCATCCTACCCGCCCACCGCTCGCTAACGACACCCACCCTCCTCACGCACCCATGCTACCCACCGCCGCGTCGCTATACATCACCACCCATCTACGGCCACCCACAAGCGCGCGTAACACCACCCACCCTCGGTGCATCAGCCACCCATCCTAGCCACCCACCGCTGACTAACCACTACCCAGGCCTCCTCACGGCACCATCCTACCACCGCACCGTCGCGTAACAGCACCACCCTCTCCTCAGCACCCATCGTAACCCACGACCCCGCTGACATAACCTACGCACCCTCTCTCACCACCACCATCCTACGCACCCAGCGCTCGCTAACAGCACCGCACCCTCCCTTCAGCACGCGCATTCTACCCCACGCCACGGCTGACTAACGCCTACCACCTCCCGCTCACACCGCATCATTACCCACCCGCGCTCCGCTAACATTCACCACCATCCTACCCCACCCACCGCTCGCTTAATCCACTCCGGCGCTCCCTCACCACCGGCATCTACCCACCCACTCGCTCGCTAACCCCATCCACCCTCGCTCACGCACCCATTCCTACCCACCCACCGCTCGCTAACGCCCACCCACCCTCCTCACGCACCAATCCTACCACCTCACCGCTACGCTACAACACCACCTCCCTCACCACCCATCCTACCCACCCACCAGCGGCTTCACAAGAACCCAGACCCCGCTAACCGTAACCTCGCGTCTACCCTCTCTCACCAGCATTTATCACCCAACCCACCGCTCGCGTAACACCACGGCCACGCTCCCTCACTCAACCCTGGCCTCTCTCGCAGCCATCCCCACGCCGCCGCCTTCTATACCCCGAGCCGTCCTCCCTCCCCTCTCCTCCTGCCCCCCACCCACGCTCACAGACGACTGTCGTACTCAACATCGGCTGTGATTGTGAAGATTGAGGTGAAAACATTGCTGCGCATGCGTCGTGCGACTGCGGCAGCGCGGCGGTGCAGTAGTCGGCGTCGATGCTGAGTAGAGGATGTTCGACGTGGTGAGGCTCGGAGAGGCAGGCTGGAGCTCGGGAACGACGGCCGGCCAAGCGGCTGCTTTCCGCAGCACTGGCAGCATGATGCTGTAACTGCGAGAACGATCGATAGATGGTGCTGGCGAGCAGGGAGAGTGATGTCGGTAGTGAGATCTGTCCGACTGTGTGTGTGTGTGTGTGTGTGTGTGTGTGTGTGTGTGTGTGTGTGTGTGTGTGTGTGTGTGTGTGTGTGTGTGTGTGTGAGTGTGTGTGTGTGTGTGTGAGTGTGTGTGCACGCGTGTGTGCGTGCGCGCGCGCGTGTGTGTGCGCGCGTCTGTGTGTGTATACTTACATGTCATTATTACAGTTTGGTGGTTTGTCCAATCGGTTTCCCTCCCTCAGGTAAGTAAGAAGGTCACAGTCAGAAACCATCGGGTACGGAAAGCCACCTGCAATGACATCATAATTACGTCACGGAGAAATTCCCTCTTGCCTCCAGTCGCTAAGTAATGCGGTACGGAGAAAGGAAACGCCCCCTAACGCCACTGCTCGGACAAACCCAGCGCCCCCTAACGCCACGGGGAGGAAACTAATAATCCGTACATACTCCAAAAATTGAATGGCAGCGCGAACAAGCACAAAATACTCAACCGGGCTAAGATAGCACGGGTAGGCTGCGCATGCTCAGTTTAGCTTGTTACGTCACGCTGCAGGCAGCAATGACGCTAAATTAACAGCACCGCCAAATGACATTATTCAGATATGTTATAACATAATATAATATAAAAAGCATAATAATATAATATAATAAGCATAATAACATAATATAACTAGAGCACTCGGAGAGCACAGACCCCCGCCAAGACAGCTGAATTCTGTGACTGTAAAATATTTTACTAATTAATTAATTAATTAAATAATTAATTGGATCCGGATGACGACCAAAATGTAATCAATTCTAAGTTACCCGATTTCTGACGTATCCTGTAAAATTTATTTAATTAATTAATTAATTGGATCCGGATCACCACCAAAATGTAATCAATTCTAAGTTACCCCATTTGTGACCTATCCTGAAAATGTTATTAATAAATAAATAAATAAATTAATTAATTGGATCCGGATCACCACCAAAATCTCATCAATTCTAAGTTAGCCAATTTCTGACCTATCCTGAAAATTTTATGACAATCCGTTCATAACTTTTTCAGTTAGGCTGTACACAAACAAACCCAAAAACCAACAAACACACGCCGGTGAAAACATAACCTCCTGCCAACCCCTTGGCGGAGGTAATAACCATAATAAAATAATATTAAATAATAATATATAATAAAAATGTAAAATACGTAATATAATTACTATATATATGCATACTAAGCAATTGTATAAAAACAGAAGGAGAATTAAGAATACTAACAGGTGCCTGAATGCACAGCAGACAGGTTTATATATAACTAAATTGGATATCCCGATAATAATCCAATCGGCAATTTTATCACCAATGGAAATATGAACATGCACATTCCTATATCTGCCTTTCCATGCTTGCTTCTGGATAGATTCTTCTCGCCAAATTGTAAGCAGACTCTTAATCGAGTCACTACCTTTATTTGGCATTTTATAAAATAAATTGTCTATATTCTATGCGTATGTGATATACACTAGTCAAGTAAAGATAAAAATCAAAATTACAGACACAGTTTCAGACACTACTGCTCATTTAAGTGACCCAAACAAGACTATGTGAAAACGTATGTCGAAATTTTGCCCGCGCCTGACCCGGAATACGCGCACACACACAATTTAGCGCGACATAATGGAACGCCACGCAGACGAAATGAACGGTTACAAACTCCTCACGAACGAAACTAAAGCCGGCAAATTACGCTCGGAGATCGTATTCATTTATGTACCAATTAATTCACACTTTTATGTTACACTTAGTTCGCAATTGATGGGGGATTGCATTGCCGTGCGGACACCGCGAGCTGCAACGTCGATTCTCTCTGACGATTCCGTAATACAGTTGTAGCGCGCGCACGCGATCGCAACGTGCATTCGAATTTCAAATGGCTCGCAAATTAAATATCGACGAATCTTTTGCGAAATTGCTCATTAGTAACGGCGACGGCTGGCGTCCCCGCTGGAACAGCAGCAGCAGCAGCAGCAGCAGACGTAAGCAGCGTCTCACGGGAACGCGTGCAGCAGCATGGCAGATAGTGCTAATGGCAGGACACGCGTATCTGCATGATAACCGCGTACAAATATCTGTTTATCTATCCATCTATCTATCTATCTATCTATCTATCTATCTATCTATCTATCTATCTATCTATCTATCTATCTATCTATCTATCTATCTATCTATCTATCTATCGCTATCTATGCCTAATCTATTAATTCTATCTTATCTGATCTATCCATCTATCCCCCTCGCAGCTATCTATCCACCCATCCATCCATCCATGCAACGTCCCGTTCGTCCGTCCGTGCCGTGCCGTCCGTGCCGATCGTGTCGTCCGTTCGTCGTCCGTTCGTCCGTCGTGCCGTCGCGTCCGTCGGTTCGTCCGTCCGTTACGCGTCCGTGCCGTCCGTGCGCCGTGTCCGTCCGTCCGTCCGTCCGTCGTCCGCGTCCGCGTCCTGTCTGTCCGTGTCTTCATCCGTCAAGTGGCGTGCGTCGCCGTCCGTCCGTGCGTCTATTTCCGTCCGTCCGTACCGTCCGTTCGTGTTCGTCGGCGTCGCGTCCGTCGTCCGTCCGTCCGTCCGTCGTGCCGTCGTCCGTCGGCGTCCGTCGCGTCCCGTCCCGTCCCGTCCGTGCCGTCGTCGTTCCCGTCATGCCATCCATGCATGCATCCATCTGCATGCATCCAGCCATGATCCATCCATCCATGCCATCATAGCCATCCATCCATGGCCATACCATCCATCCCATCCTCCATCCATCCATTCCATCCATACATCCATCCATCCATCCATTCCATCCAGTCCATTCATCATCCATCCATCCATCCATCCATACCATAGCCATCCATCGCATGCATCCATCCATGCCATCCATCCATCCTCCATCCATGCCATCGAACCATGCACCATACCATGCATGCATCGATAACCATCCATCGATTCCATGTGCCATCAATTTCATCCATCGCATCCTGACCATGCCATCCATCCATCCATCCATCCATCCAGTCATCATCCATCCATCCATCCATCCATCCATCGCATCCTCCATCATACCATGCCATCGCATCCATCCCATGGTCATTCCATCGCATCCATGCCATCCAT
>NW_014578988.1:25623-29597 GCF_000485595.1 Priapulus caudatus
TATTATTATTATTATTATTATTATTATTATTACTATCATCATCATTATATGGTCGCTAGTACGTTATACTATACAGTACCTGTCAATGCGGGTGAGCTACAACGGATGCGAAGTGGTGCGCATGCTTGTTCGCCTAACAGTGGTTGATTAGGTCCGCATGGTGCGCCGACGGACGGATGCTGTCGCTGCTGCTGCTGCTGTTGATGCTGTCGCTGCTGCTGCTGTTGATGCTGCTGGGATGCAGACATTGCCAGTTGCTGGGGTTCGCGGACTTCGTACTAACGGGCAAGATCGAGAATGAATCGAAATTCGAATTAATCTCGAGTACATACAACACGACTGGAGTTAATATTACTCTGCAGCAGTAGCCAGTATCCAGTAAGCTCTCAATCTGTCATTCCTAACAAGAGACTGGCAGCGCGTCTGCCGCGCGTATGCAATTACAATTTACAAGCGGAAAAATTGCTAATGAAAAAACCCACCAGGTTTTCTATGAGCTCAATTGAAAATACATAATAGGTGCGCGCGCACACACACACACACACACACATAAATAATTTGTTTTTCAGATTTTGTGTGTGTATATGGAAGCACTCACAATGATGATAAAAATAAATGAAATATTTTCTAATTGCAGATGATGAAACTAGATAAATCATGAATAGGCAAGATTTTTTTGTTTGTAGTGAACAATACGCAATCGTCTTAGTTAGGCCGGGTTGTTTAACAGTCATGAAATGGTTACATTATAACAGGGGTAGATAATGACAAATGATAATGACAAATGATAAATGACAATGATTTGTCATTATCTACTATCGTTCCTATGCCCAACAATCGTTGTACTCAAACAGTTTGTTGGGAAGTCACCTCTCATTAAAATGCTAAACGTATATGATTTCACCAGTAAACTCACAATACGGTTTGTTGCAAAGGCAATGATCAAGTTAGATATTAAAATATCTATATTATAATCAGAGATATTACACGCGTTTAACAATCGGTGATCTCAAATAACGTAGAACGTGTTTCAACCCTTTCCTCCATCATCACCTTCCTCTCTATTTATTATGCCGCTATTAATAAACCGTCCTAATTAATTATAGTTATAAATGCAGATGCCATAACAAGCAGAATTAGCGATGACGTGTACAAGCGTCCTGGCTTATCAATTGCGGAGCATCATTCATCGTGCGCGCGCAATTAAAGAGAGGCTGATTGCCTCTCTTTAATGATCGAGGGAAAAACTAATTAGCATTCGAATCAAAGCGTGTACGTGTAGCTTCATTCGGTCGGACATGAGTCGTCGCGTGCTTTCGCAACTGTACGTTGTTATTCTCTGTTTACGGCCGCTTTCACTCTCTTTCGCGAGCGCGCGAGCGCTCTCTCTCTCTCGCTCCCTCGCTCACTCTATTTGTCTTGCACCCCTCCGTCCACACATATACACACACACGCATATGCACACGCACACGCACGCGCACGCGCACACACACGCACACACACACATACACACACACTCACACACATACACACACACACAAACACACACTCACACATAACACACACACACACACACACACACGCGCACACACACACACACACACACACACACACACACACACACACACACACATGTACACGCACTTTTTTTATAATGTACTTTATTTCAAAAAATGCATATACATACATGTATAGAATATGCTATACAACAAAATATAGTATTGTGATGATAATCACATTACAGATGACACGAACCTATTGCTTTCATGCTTATATGAGATGGTTTACATATATGATGGTGTACATTTCCAACACAGGTAAATGTCGTTCACAGGTAAATAATGCTAAAATAGTTATGTACATTGAACATAGCAATTGGTTTCTCTTATTCAAAGTTCGTGCATAGTTTTATAGATGTATATGCTTATATATATTCTATGTTACGTCCTTATACTATAAATTGTGAAATAAACTTGCCCATTTGCCATAAAACTTGTCCAATCTGTTGTTTGTTATTGCTATATATTTTTGTACTTCCATGATGTATTTTAGATATGCTTTAACCGCAGCAAAGGATGGTCTCTTCCCGCTTAATTTGCATCTATAAATAGTAAATTATAGGTGTACGTACACACACTTAATTATACATGCTACGAGACATTTACAATTCCAAGCAGTATTGGGTAGCTCGTGTGTTGAGTCGTGATATGGCCGGTATTGCACCTATACATAATTGGCTTGTTGTGCGTGGAGGCGGTCGCGAGCACGCGAGGGTACCCAGGACAAATCATCACCATGAACATAATTATTAGATGCGCGGGAGATGCACGCCTGCACCTGTGTCCAGCACGCCCGCGTGTGCGATATACGTACACATGTATATCACGGGTAGACAGACGCACGACAGGCTCGCTTAATTGACGCCTGAACTACTGACACGAGCACGAACGAAGACGAAACGTCGTTACTATAAGTAATGCAATAACATACGATACCTTACACCGCACACACCCCGCCACACTGTGCATGCATACGATACCCTACACCGCACACACCCCGCCACACTGTGCATGCATACGATACCCTACACCGCACACACCCCCGCCACACTGTGCATGCATACGACGCAGATATGCGACACGTACGCAGGGACAGCCTCTAGCTCAGTGTTAGGATCAGTGTTGTGGGTTCTTTGCACCCGCGCGAAATGTAACACCACCGCCGCCGCCGCCGCCGCCGCCGCCGCCGCCGCCGCCGCCGCCGCCGCCGCCGCCGCCGCCATGACGACGACTGAGACGCAGCAGACAGACGCTTGAATGGCTTCTCACATCTATACAGCTTCTGCATAGATGCATGCGACATTCCCCCATGTCCCCGCTAAGTCTCCGCGCGTGGGCACGGCTCGTGGCGATGACACCGCTTGCTCGCCAGGGGACTCTTTGTTCCGCGTCGCGTCGGCAACGATGGATTCGGTTACGGGGCTGACATTGTCCTCGGTGTACCCGCGAACCGCGAGAGCCCATTATGGACCCGCCAGGTGTCGCTAGCCTCGCACGCCGTGGGTAGAACATTGTCAGATAGAAAGGGTACGGTACAGCGAAAGCCGTCCTTCGTAGATAGGAGAGAAGTTTTGTTGTAGAGTTAACGTAGCTTCTATGAAGGAGTTTGGTTGTACCTGTGCGTGAATAAGTTTAATACCGGCAGTTGTCGCTAGCGTCGCTCGCTTACCAAATTTATTTCATACGTGAATAGTACACGGAAGAAATGGCTTTTATAGAGAAAGGGCACATAGAGAAAGTCGCATTCATAATGAAATGTTACGCAAACAAATTTCGTTCATACATAAAAAAAACGCTCCATAAAGTGACACCATTTTTTAACCGATGGATGTCGCTAGTGTCGCCCACGGTCACGATCACGGTCGTTTGTTCTATGAAAGCCGCATCGCAAAAACTGCCCATTTTAGACGAATTAATGATCCCTGATCCTGAAAAACTGCGCGTATAGAAGGGGACTCGCGGTGGGGGGAGGGGAGGAAGCGCACTCGTTTATGAAGGGACTGACTGCATGCGGTATCCGCATGTATAGCACTCACCGAGCGTCGCAAGTTGCGGAGGTAGTTGAGTAGATCACCGTACGGCACATACTCCATGATCATGCAGTAGGGCTCCTTGAGCGTGGAGCAGCCGAACAGGTTAACGACGTTGCGGTGCTCGCCGACGTGCTTCAGGGTAGTGATCTCGGCGAGAAAGTCCTGCTTCTCGTTATCCGTGGCTCTACCTAGAGAGAAAGGAACGCGTCGCTGAGAGGCGCGGACAGCGCAAGTAAGGCGCATTGCTCGAGGAAAACATATGCAGATATACGTTGAGAGAGAGAGAGAGAGAGAGAGAAGAGAGAGAGAGAGAGAGAGAGAGAGAGAGAGAGAGAGAGAGAGAGAGAGAGAGAGAGAGAGAGAGAGAGAGAGAGAGAGAGAG
>NW_014578988.1:29607-37385 GCF_000485595.1 Priapulus caudatus
TTACACTATCTGTCGACGAATTGCGATTTTTAGCAATTTTGCTGGAATGTGAAGACACTCTTCGCCTATGATCGGCCATTTTATTTTTAGCTCTTGTTAATGAGAAGTTTTTAGAGCAAGCACTCTATTGGTTTGTCATTAATAGTGCTAGCCAATCGTAAGCGTTTTTATGAACCGCAACATTTCTGATGACACAAATTACGTACGCTGACTGTATGCATATAATATATACCATTATAACATTAACACACACTGTCACACATACATATTATATTATGTAAACTGTTATTACGGTTACTGTTACCGTTACCGTTACTGTTACCGTTACCGTTACCGTTATTAACGCCAAAATAGTCGTAACGACATATACGCCCAAATAGCATAACTGCATGGTGGCGCCGCCCAGCGAATAGAGCAGTATATTTCAATGCCCATATCAGAGCACTTATATCAAATATATCATTATAAGCACTTATATCACTTATATCATTATGCTCTGCCCATATGTTAGGATTAATGACGCGTGGTAAACTAGGATAATATATTTGTTTACATTAAACCATCTCTATTGTTCATTTTAAAACTTCAAATGATCCGTTTGACAGTATGTACGTAATTTTATGAAGTAAAGTTTACGTAGGCTTTGCCTCAGTAAACGACCAAATAAAATAAAATGAATTTTTACATGCAAAATTTTCATCAATATTGGATTTAGTTAAATATCATAGATATCCTATAACAATATTATGTTGTTATATGATATCTATGTTGTTATAGAATATCTATGTTGTTATAGAATATCTATGTTGTTATAGGATATCTATGTTAAGTATAGTTTTCTTTTTCTGCAAATAATGAAGAAAAAGAATAGAGCAGAAAAAAATTCTACAGTTTTTACTAAAATTTTCAATGTGTTGCTAAGAAGGTTCCAAAATTTACTCTGAACTTAAATTCCGGCTCTTGTGAAAAACTTCTTACCAACAAATGTAATTACTGGATTTTTTATTAAATATAATTATATATATATATATATTTAATAAAAAATAGATATATCTATATATATTCTTCTACCTATATATATGTATATATATATATGCACTCACACACGCACACGCACGCACACACACGCACTCACGCACGTACGCACGCACAGGTACACAGACCATTCTCCATCGTACTTTTTCTACTATAGTTATCCCTTCCTTCTTCTTTCACCATTCTCCGCCACATTTAGTCTCTCATACATCCATACCTCATACATTCATTCCTTCGCATGCATATAAAATGGACGGATCCCAAACGGTAGCCCAAGAGATCGATGTAGATGAGGAAAGGAGAAGGTGGAGGATGGAGGCATGCAGTAGACGAAAGTGGGGACGGGGCATGAGGTGAAGGAGGAGAAAGGTAGTAGAAAGAAGGAGGAGGAAATGTATGAGGAGGAGATTAGGGGGAGGAGAAGGAGGAGGAGTGAAGGTGACGGAGGTCGAGCAGAAAGGGAGAATGTGGAGGAGAATGGATGAGGAGGAGGGGAGAATGTAGAGGAACGTGAAGGGAGTAGAACCGAAGAGTGTGAAAGAAGTGGTAGAGGAAGAGGATAAGAGAAGGCCTGCGTATATTCACTGACTTCTGGCCGGATGAGTAGGCCTACGATGTCTATACGGGCTACGTGTACGCTATAGATACAACCGATCACGCACGCAACCAGATGATACGCATTTATATTTTATCACACCAGTCTCGATCGAATCATAAGCAATCCGAGAATCATCCGAGAATCATTGAATCCGAGATCATAAATGATAGCTAAAGTGTCTCCAGTACAGCCAGCAATTTCTAGTACCTATACTAATGAAAGGCTATAGTAATATCCATTTGCAATTAATAATTGCTGCTTAATTACGCTTCACTAGCCAAACTTCACAAGTATTTCACGTTGCCACTTTTCCCTCCCAGCGTAATAATTATCGGTGTTTGTTATATAAAGGGGGGAACGGGGGGGGGGAGTACATTCCCACTTTCCCAGCAAAAAACACCCCATATTCCAGTTCCCAGTGAAATAAAATCCCAATTCCCAGTTCCCAGGTAATTATGTAGACTGTAGTGTTTGAAACCTAAACTACTGAATTTCCTGAAACATCAAATACTAATATTTACATACTATTATTTATCTGGGCATAATTAATAAAAAATAAAAATACATTAATAAATTAAATAAATATTAGCGCAGAAATTAAAATCCCGACGAATTGACACCATTTTTCCAGATCCCAGACAATTTTAGAAGGTCTTTCCCACGTCCCGATGGACTTCTGTTCCCGAATCACGGAAAATTTATCTGACATTTCCCAGTTCCCAGGTAATTAAAATGGTCAATCCTGCGTCCCGAAAATACCCGGCCCCCGTTCTCCCCCTGTAACAGCGATAGTATATAGGTTAAAGGTAGCTTCCCTCGAACTTTCCACGTAAATTTGTGTAACAAACCACTATATAATTTGTGACTTCCACTGATTAAAAACGTTCCACTGTGACAACACATGATTTTCCACTGTAAAACGCCATAAAATAACTCACTACACTTTAACTGAACGTTAGCTTTGAAAATAAAACTGTAAAAATATGTATCAAGCCTATATTTGCTCATCGAAGGAACAACTCGAAAAACGCTTTTCGCCGCGGTTCCGTAGGCGCCATATTGTTTATATTTGAGCAACCATCATTTCAATCGAGTCAATGTAGCCAATTTCAGATATCATAACTTTTAATATAAATCATTTTGTGAAATAAATCTTTGTAGTCTAGACAGAGAAGCACTTTGACTGTTTATGTTATTAATTTTTACGTGTCAGAAAGTTAGTTGGCAGTTGTTAATGTGTCAGAATTTTTACCGTAACCGTTTTCGAGATAGAACGTGCTCAAATCCCAACAAAACGTAATCCGAACTAACAGCGACCTGACACCGGACTTTCGACTTACTCGCTCGCTTGCTCGCTCAGAATACTATAATCTCCCAGCAACAAAAACGTTGCCCTTTCCCCCTTTCGCTATCAGCTAGCCATGTACGTGACCAGAAAAACCATTGGCTCACAACATGCCAGTGTTTATAATTTTACTAGCTGGGCTACCCGGCGATGCCCGAGATTTTTTGGGGGTTACTGCTTTTCTGCTATTTCATGCGTTTTCTGCTATCGCTTGCGTTTCGGCATTTCATGCGATTAATTGCCTGATTTTGAGCCTGACTATAGAGGGTTCCGCGATTTTTCATATTACCCACAATGCAACGCCGCCGGCCCTGGCGGATACAGAAACCAGTTCAGGCATGGTACAAGTACATTGAGCAGCGCACCTCTGCTCATTTTATATTCGCCTATTAAGCAAATGCATCACAACGCCGTTCTCCTGCGGTGTTGTCAACTACAGCAATCGGTATCAGAGAAAGCCACACTGCTTTTTTAGGCTGCCTAGCGTGATCACAACACAAGGTAAAGTGACGAGAGACCAGGCGGACCACAGACGCTTGGAGCATTTTCAATAAAAAAGCAATGCTGAATAAACACGAAATGTATTTACTACCAATGTCTTAATGTTTCTCTACACTCTTTCACCTAGTATTGCCGATAATTACCTGTAAATGCCGGTTAAATGCTCCTCTGCAACACACAGGTACACCGCACGCCGCTACACATTTACACTTATATACATATATCGCCGGCATCCAGTAGGCAGCTGTTTGAGTGGGATGGTGATTTCTCTTGCACGTCGAATTCGAAACTTCCACAGCAAAAATTCACAGCCAAAGAAGTCCGACAAGAACAGTACAACAAGAGGATGAAGTAGGCTCTGCCCTTCTTCGCATAACACAGATCAAATGGCCAGATGGTGAAGAATGTCGACATCGTCAACTTTAAATTGGCAACCATCTCATGTGAAGGTGGAAGCCGCAGTGAGTCCTCGTGAAGAACCACTGGAAGGAGGAGACTCCAAGTAGAACCGCAGTGTTTGCTGATCTGCAAAGGAAACCTGCAAGACAGCAGATGGTGCTGACGCAATTGCAATGCCATACGCCCACTGGTTAATTCAAGGAAAGATAAAACTTTCAGGCCATTGCTGATCGCTAACAGAGATGAAGACAACAATGAGCTGCTGAAAACTGTTCCTGCTGGCACAGGGATATAGACATTCTGCTGTCGACCGATAACAGTGAAACAAACCTGGCAAATCAGCAGAGCAGCAGCAACAAGGTACGCCGATGCCAGACAGATAAGGTGGTTTGAAGTCAGTGAGACAGCTATCCCGAGCCCAGAACCACAAGAATTCTTCTCATTATGAGCCAACAAAGCTGGAGTTTCGCCCTGTGTGAGACGTGGACTCGAGGATGAACAGCTAGATTCCAGACACTCGTCAAGCTGCCTTTACGCTAAGCAGAGGATTCAAGAAGAAACCTGAGTGTGCTCGACTCAACCGGCGAAGGGTCCGCATGAACGTACAGTAGCTTGGATCTATACACGGCAGGAGGCTGGATAACAGGAGTCATGCATATATACAGCGTTCAAATGAAGATGTTGACAGAAGTGAATCATACCACAGGCAATGAAGAGGAGGATATTTATATCTATTCTTACTTTTGTTGTTCTTACTTATATTCCTTATTATTTCTGTGTGTAATGATCTTCTTTGATATTATTGTTGGTGATGATCTGCTCATCTGTGTAGTAATATCGTCTTATCTTTATGACACGCAATGGTGTTGGCACTCGGGATTCGCAGGTGTCGTGCAACTACATTTATCCTCACCTGAGTGGAAGAGACAGACAAAGCTATGCCTTATCTTCACTGGTAGAAACCTGGACGCAAGTAAACAAGACTACAGAACGTATCTAAACTTGAAGAACTTTGGCGAGCAAGGTTCCAGCAACGAACATCACATTGGAAACTCAATCGACAGCAGGCAAGCTTTCATCACTGTGGTACTCTAACAAAAGCTGATGACTTCGAGAGTGTGAAATCATGGAAAACTGGAGGGTCTACAAATTCCTGAATAACAGTCAACATCTGCTAAAGCTGCTACCCGGACCAAACAGAGGATAGCATTCTTGACAACACCTACGACGTGGCAGCTCTGGCAATTTTTCATAAACAAGAGTGCACACATGTGCAGGGGCACAGAGCTCGCCCATTTGAGGAATATGGCTGGGCTCTGCAGGATGGGAAACTTGTCCAGTCCTTCAACTCAAGCAGCCTGGCTGCAGACCAATGACAAACGGCACAATCCGCGTGATTGCTGCTACCAGAGGTGCAACAGAACTGTTCCTGTGCGAAGGCTATGCAATGTATACATTGGATAGTTGCTGCCAGGGATCCGGCACCACGTGCAGCCGTGCTCAGTACACGCAATATTTGAACGCAGTGTACAAGCAGTGACTTGGACAGTGAATTAACACTAACAAAGTGACAGGTAATTTTACTGTTTCGATGTATTAGTGTCCAATGGTATATTTGTCATTCTGTCCATTATTATCTGTTCAATTAAAATGAGGCAGTAAACGTTTATTAATTTTGTTTGTTCTTTTTGATGCTCCAGCTTACAGATTAGAATTATGAGAAAGACATTAATTACTATAATACAAATTAAATTAACTAAAATAAAACTAAATTAAATTTGACCTGCCATTTTCTGATAAGTTAACCGCTAAATCAACCGATACAAGCAAAAAATAAATTTGAGCACCAAAAATCTACGGGAGCTATTTTCATGACACGTCATAACCCCACTATAAATGTACAAAATGCTGTTTTTAGTTAATATCAAAATGCTTATCCTGAGTAAGTATAACTTTATTTGTTAGAAAACGCGAATAAACTTGAGCTTTTGCGACAATATTACATACATATGGGCAGGTTTTTCTGAAAGTTCAGAATTCATTACTTCAAAGGACGTTTTGAAATATGGGAAAATGATTTTGAGTGCAATTCACATTTTAGAAAAAAAATGGTAAAAAAATCACATTTTTTTCCCAAATTGTCCATTAAATCATCACTGCAAGCCGATTAATGTGTAATCATCTATGTAGAGAATTTAAATCCCTTTAATATGTATACCACAAGCACTATGTGAAAGCAAGTGTTTCTACTTCAAACAATACTAAAATGATTCCTCATAGTTACACGAGACGGTGGCCATTTGAAAACATAGCCACGCCTTTTTTTTTCAGCAGCATATTTTCAAGTTTCCCAACCTGAAGTTGTTCAGGAGGAATCCCTGACCACGTTGATAACAAAACAACTTTTTAGGGCATCCCAGTCCCGGTTCTGTAAACCTGTCTGCCCTGGGTAAGTAGCAGAAAAGTCAAGAGAATCCTAGGCAAGCAGAAAAGTAAACAGCATCCTATTAGGCGTCACTATAGAGGGTTCCGCGACCTTGGTCCTAAAATAGGAGCAATATTACCGCTACGATCCCACGCGTCGCCAGCCGGCCATCACCGTTAAACTGAACGACACGCGGTCGGTAATAATTTGCCACTCTGCATAATCACCCGATTTTCATTGCTAATAGTGTTATTATTTGCAAATAGATATTAAGAAGTGTAAGAGGATCTCCGATTTAACCAGAACAGGTTTATCAGCGCATGGGTTTAGTGCTGCAGGTTCAATGAGGCTGCACAACAGTCGGCAGATTCGTGAGATTGAGCAGATCGGAGAGATTCAACGCAAACACATATTAGTTCATAGACTTGAGCTTTGTTTTACATCGTGAGAGTTTCAGAATTTCACCGATTTTACTGCGCATCTATCTAGTCTTATCAAACGAGCTTTTTATAATAGCTAAGTGTATGCCGTTTGTCGCCTGTCTGGTAGTGTAACGTAGTATGGATAAGTAATTTTGCATTCATAGACCAACCGTAAGCCAAAACACAGCTTATCTCGAGAAATTGCGTGCATTGGAATCGACACCACGTACAACAGGAGAATGGGGCGAGGCACAAACTTGTGCCCATCACGACGTAACTTATTTTGGATCTGCGGTAAATTTGACTACCTAACATTCTAAGCCGAGATCAATTATACTTTAGAACTTTCAGAACAACAAAAGCCTGGATCGCTCACAGATTCGACTGTTTTCTGGCGGTTGGTTATCAGTCTAAACCACCTTATCAATCAGTGAACAGCTGGAGAGTCCCATCTTACGTTACCCTGACACGTTGTTATGCGAATACAGTATTCTGATTATACCATCTCTCTGTTGTTGCGATGGGTCACGCCCGATGAGAGAATATGGGACAAGGTATCATGTTCAGCTACACTGTAACTTGTAAAGACCGGGCTTGTGAAATTCTATTCACCATGTTGGCCTGCGGTGCTTATTATTTATGTAAGTATNTCTAACCACCTCTAACCACCTCTGACCACCTCTAACCACCTCTGACTACCTCTGACCACCTCTAACCACCTATAACCACCTCTAATCACCTCTAACCACCTCTAACCACCTCTGACAACCTCTAACCACCTCTAACCAACCACCTCTAACCACCTCTAACCACCTCTAACCACCTCTGACCACCTCTAACCACCTCTAACCACCTCTAACCACCTCTAATCACCTCTAACCACCTCTAACCACCTCTAACCACCTCTGACCACCTCTAACCACCTCTGACTACCTCTGACCTCACCTCTAACCACCTCTAATTACCTCTAACCACCTCTAACCACTTGTAATCACCTCTAACCACCTCTAATCACCTCTAACCACCTCTAACCACCTCTAACCACCTCTAACC
>NW_014578988.1:42137-42369 GCF_000485595.1 Priapulus caudatus
CTAATCACCTCTAACACCTCTAATCACCTCTAATCACCTCTAACACCTCTAACCACCTCTGACCGCCTCTAATCACCTCTAACCACCTCTAATCACCTCTAACCACCTCTAACCACATCTAACCACCTCTAACCACTTGTAATCACCTCTAACCACCTCTAATCACCTCTAACCACCTCTAACCACCTCTAACCACCTCTAACCACCTCTAACCACCTCTAACCACCTCTAA
>NW_014578988.1:47039-47277 GCF_000485595.1 Priapulus caudatus
CCTCTAATCACCTCTAACCACCTCTAATCACCTCTAACCACCTCTAACCACATCTAACCACCTCTAACCACTTGTAATCACCTCTAACCACCTCTAATCACCTCTAACCACCTCTAATTACCTCTAACCACCTCTAACCACTTGTAATCACCTCTAACCACCTCTAATCACCTCTAACCACCTCTAATCACCTCTAACCACCTCTAACCACCTCTAACCACCTCTAACCACCTCTAAT
>NW_014578989.1:0-4577 GCF_000485595.1 Priapulus caudatus
ATGCCATCTTCGTGTGACCTATAACCCTGTCGTAGCTAAGTGCTGTGTGACCTATAACCGAGTCGTAACTCGTAGCGATATCTAGTGATGTCTAGTGATATCTAGCTGCTACATTTTTCCGTATTGCGTCGGTGGTGGGGGAATTAGTAGCTGTATTGGCCTGTAACGCTTTGCGGCGTTACACTTCTCCCCCTACTAAACCGATGTTCACAAAAGTGAACATCGAATGCCAGTCTCCTGGCTGGCTTTACGCGTCATGGTAATTTTTATAGCCGAATTTGGTTACATGCTCTGTTAGATAGCGACATAGTTACCATCAATACAATAAATTCGTAATACACAATACATAATAATGTTACATTATTGTCTACTGGTGTGGGCCTCGGCCACGCGGCCACACACCGTACAAAACTACTAGGGGATATTCGCGGTTCTGTGGCTGCGACGTGAAGCGACGTGAAGTTCAGTTGACGTCAGTGGTCGGCTTCCTCGTCGGATGCGTCGGGTGAGGGGGCTGATGGTGTCGTCATGGCGGACAAGATGGCCGTCACGGTCAACCCTCGGGCCATGGCGGGCCTTGGCGGCTATGTGTTCGTGGTTGAAGTCTGAGGGGGAGTTGCACTCCTCAACCTGAGATTCGTAGTTCATAGGGTCCTGTGTATTGTTTGACCCTGCAAATCTTGCGTGTATCTGCATCTTTGGGTTTAGTCACGGCCGGTCGTCCTCCCTGGAGTCGTCGTCTTCGTCAGGCTCCGGGGAAGAGAGGTCGGGCATCGCCGTGCCGGTGAAGCGTGCCTGCGGCGACGCTGGCGCATGAGCCCGGATGCAATCGGCGGCGCCGGTGTAGGCGCAGGTGGTGCAGGTTCATGCTGGAAGCTCTGGCGCAGGTGTCACATGCGCAGGCGGCGCAGGCGCAGGTCGGCGGCGAAAACAACCACGTAGGTAGTTGCCATTCCTTGTCTTGATCGTTGTTTGCGTGGTCCGTGAGAATATTATGTGTGGGCTTAACACGTGGCACCGTGCCATAGCCGGGACAGTATGTGACAATGGCTGCCCGGTAATTGCCATAGCGGCGTGAGACAATTTGTAGAGCGCGGTGACGTATAGGCCGCGGCATAAACAGAGTTACAAGTAGGCCGCTTTAAACGGCGTCTGAGAAATACATACGTTTAGATAAAGCGCGTCTTAATTATAATGCGCTTTACGAACAAGGTAATACGATTATTTCTACCAATTTGCAAGACTAGTGCTAGCGGTGCACACGCTGCACGTCGTCTGAGGCCGTAAAACTATCCTTATGCCGGTATTTACCAAATAATGGGCTACTTATAGAGTAGGAGTGTGCATCATAAAATGGCGATGCATACCGCTAACCGAATGACCGTAGTTTGGCGTCATTACATGAACGTCGTGTATACATTTCTCTTTAGCGCAGTCGGCTATATTGCGTGAGTGGCAACAACTCGTCTGCATCACAGCTATCAGTGATTGCCACACTGGCTGTATGCGTGTCGTCGTGGGGGTTCGACGAAAGAGGCCCCGTATCGATCAGCGTCCCTGACTCATTGGTCGACGGGCTGTCATGGGGAGGTGACGAAAGAGGCCCTGTGTCAACCAGCGTCCCTGACGCATTGGTCGTGACACGTGACGTTTCGATCCGTAAACACGGTTCCATGCGCATCCCATGCCGAGAATGGGCATGCGTGTCTAAGATTACTCACATGTACATTGCGAGTACGTGTCTGGCCTTGCGCATTACTACAAAGTAGCTGTGGAGGAAAGTTTGTCGACCACGGTATAGTAAGGTTGCCAACGTGGGGTTAAAAAACGGGGTCTCCGATGTCAAAGGACTGAACTCTCGCGCGCCTACCATAAGGGCGCTTATTTCGCGCGTGTGCCACTTTAGTGTCACGCCGCATCGCAAAGATTGCTCGGTGCAAGCGTACAGTAGCGTGAGTTACTGGGTTCTCAGCGTATGAAAATCGTCATACCGGAAGCAATTCACAGGGTAGTTAGTGAGACACTTACGAAGAGACTGAAACGCAGTCTGTGCCTCGTCTGACCACACGAAGGGGGTTTGTCCTTGTGGGTGTGGTCGTGCGTTAGGGTGATGAGGGTCGTGATGAAGCATAATGAGCGTGAGGCCTACTCGGTGTGAGGGTTGTGAGGCCTCAACGTCGGGTGAAGACAGTACCACTTGGTGTATGGGTTGTGAGGCCATACTGCCGAGCGGTGGTGAGGTGGTGGGGACGAGTGATAAGTTATGAGGTGACTTGGACGCAGGCGCGTCAGAAGCAACCGAGAAAGCGCGTCCGCTTAAGCGTTGTAATGGCCGCCTCGTCCGTTATGGCCGTATGGCCGTAAATGGCCCGTAATCGTCGAGCCACCATGAAACAGTTGACTGATTCATCGAGGGCGACTGGACATGTGGCCCTGACTGTGTAATTAATGTGTGCAAACTGCGCACCTCTCTAATGACACCGGCACTCTAATGCTAATGACTCTTTGACAGTAATGAATGAGAAGCAGTAATATGATAGTAAATAACTTAATCTCTTCAGTCTAATACCGGCAAAAGGTCAGCTTTATCTACCAGGCGTATCGTACGGCGGTGTTATGAGATCGTCTGTCTCAGCGGTGGATGAAAACGTAAGGGTGATGATGACACGATGCTAGCGGCACAATGATCGTATAGTAGCAAGCACCGTGGATATGCTCGCGATAACCAACAGGAACTAGCGACTCTCTCGGCACCAAATGTTACGCATGTTTTAACGTTACTCTGTGTTAGGTTATTGAAGTAGAATGTATGTGAAGCCAAAATACACAGATAAGAATAGAGATCAGAATATAGATGAGAATGGAAGTCAGATGTTTACCGTGATTCGTATTTTACTCGAAGATCAGAACAGTACAGTGTTACAAATGTAGTCGCAGTGCTTCTGGCTGTCGAGAGCCTCCTCTATCTCCTCCTCGTCCGACCCGTACGTTCGGACGAGGAGCAGCAGTTCTATTGTCGCAGCAGCAGCAGCAGCTACAGCAGCAACATCAGCCGACGGGAGATTCCCCTCTCCTCCTCGCCTGACACCCGCGTTCAGACGAGGAGCAGTCTAATCTCCTCCTCCTCGTCTGACACCTACGTTCAGACGAGGAGCAGCCGAATCTCTCTCTAATAATCTTTCTCGATTCCGCCCGCGTTCCGGCTTTTGTACCCACAGGCACGCCCGCGGCGCATGTGTGACACATGCGTCGTACGTACTCGCAAAGGCGTTGCACACGCCTCGCGCATGCGCCGTATACATTCGCGAGGGCGTCGTACACGCCCTACGCACGTGCTACACAGATTCGCGTAGGCGTTGAGTTGTTTTCGACCAAGAGGACCACTTAAGTCACTATAGATGTTATTGTCTAATCTGTTTCTAAGTGACTCTAATCTGTTTCTAATTGACCCCTAATGGGTGAGACGCCGACGCGGCGCTCCTAAGTGATCCCTAATGGGCAGGGCGCATTTCGGCGCTCTAATCGGTTTTTAAGTGATTTCTAATGGACTTGTTGACGCCGATGCGGCTACTGCTAATTAGCCAATGCCATCTTCGTGTGACCTATAACCGTGTCGTAGCTAAGTGCTGTGTGACCTATAACCGAGTCGTAGCTCGTAGCGATATCTAGTGATGTCTAGTGATATCTAGCTGCTACATTTCTCCGTATTGCGTCGGTGGTGGGGGAATTAGTAGCTCTATTGGCCTGTAACGCTTTGCGGCGTTACAATTGCACACACCCACAGGCACTTGGGACAGAGTCAGTAAAAACTGAAAATAACATGAACGCACATTCACAAAATTAATACGACATCTCAATTACACTTCCATTGTTGTGTCATTGTATATCAACTTGCTTTCGCAAAAAACTAATGCAGAACTAGCAATGCAGAATTGAACTAATGCAGTTTTTGTGAAAGCAAGTTGATATGCAATGAAACAACAGTGGAAGTATCCCAAGTGTCTGCGCACACACCCTTCTCACTGTAATCCACTCAGGTGCAGGTCATAGATAGGTCTGCCAAACTGGATCGTTACAGCAACGAAGCCTCTAATTGCTTTTAAATGGAAAAATCCATACGCTTGACGGCACTGGCGCTCGTAAGGAATTTTAAGCGACTGCGCATGCGCGAGTAGGATCGTCTGCGGCTTCGACTCGCGCGTAAGTGACGCTCCAGCCGTGCGTTCACTGTCGTAGACGTGTATATAACGCACACATCGCTAACCACTCTGATTGGATTGCTCTTGGATTGGATTGGATTGGATTGGATTGATCGATAACCACATTGATAACCACTCTGATTGGATTTCTCAGCGTGATCGTAGATATACGGGGCGTGTGTGAACACGGTAGAGATTTCGGACAGCTGCAGTCCCTATACGCGTGTGTTGTAGGGCGCAAGCCTGCAGCGGCGGCGGTGCGCGGGCGGAATATAGTAGCAAATACCATAGATTCCCTGCTCTCTCTCTCTCTCTCTCTCTCTCTCTCTCTCTCTATATATATATATATATATATGCAATATTATGCAACAGATTTCG
>NW_014578989.1:6230-7699 GCF_000485595.1 Priapulus caudatus
CTGGCATGTGCGGACGCGCGTAGTAGCGATCGCTCGTGCGGCCCTCCTCGAGCTCGCGCGTAGTGACGCTCCAGCCGTGCGTTCACTGTCGTACGACGTGTATCATAAACGCACAACATCGCCTAAACGCACTCTGATTGGATTGCCTCTTGGATTCGGATTGATTTGGATTGGGATTGAATCGATAACACACATTTGATAACCACTCTGATTGGAATTTTCAGCGTGAATCGTAGATATACGCAGACGTGTGTGACACGGTAACGATTTGGAGAGCCAGGCTGCAGTCCCTTATATCCAAGCGGCGCCAACATGGGGTGTATATTTGTGCTGGGCGGCATGCACGGCTATGCGATCGAGCGGGCGAGGGTTCGGCGGGCGCGTGCGGCGCGCGAATATAGTAAGCGGCAAATAACCATAGATGTCACCCTGCTCTCGTCGTTTCGCGTCCTCCTCTCTCTCTCTCTTCTTCTCTATATAATAATATTTATATATATGTTAGATGGTCAATATTATGCAAGCGGAGATTTCCGAATACACAATCACACGTACGATGATCAATTTCATATGTTCGAAGTGATAACTGTATGAGTGTCCCCCCACCCCACCACCACACATTCTAATGTTGTGAGTGTGTTATCTTGTTGTGGTGTGTGTGGTGTGTGTTGGTGTGTGTGTGGTGTGTGTGTGTGCCTGTGTGAGTGATGCGGCGGAGCCCCGGCGTTCGTGTGCGTGGGGCCGGCCGCGGGGAGGTCGTGCGTGTTTGTGTATCTTTGTAATATCGTGTGTGTGTATGTGTGTTTGTGTGGCGTGTGTACTATGTGTGTGTGTGGGGGGCGGGGTGTATCATTTGTGTCGTGTGTGTGTGATGTGTGTGTGTGTAGCCGTGGTGGAACAACACATGGAGCGGAGTGGCTGTGTGTACTAGCGTCGGTGATGCCGTGCTCCTGCTCGCCCGCCGTGCTCGCTCACCCCGTCGGTGCGGGTGTGGTTGGTGGGTGGGGGGGTAGCCGCTGGACATGTAATGGGTTGCCGTGTTGCGATGCTACGTGTGTGTGTGTGTGTGTGTGTGTGTGTGTGTGTGTGTGTGTGTGTGTGTGTGTGTGTGTGTGTGCACAGGCACTTGGGACAGAGTCAGTAAAAACTGAAAATAATATGAACGCACATTCACAAAATTAATACTACCCCTGAATTACACTTTCACTGTTGTGTCACTGTATATCAAGGCCTATATATATATCACTACAATGGCGACACAGCACACTCGAAGCGGCGAGTGCGGGAGCGGCTAGTTCTGCATTAATTTTTGTAAAAGCAAGCTGATATACACAACAGAGGACGTTTTTTGAAGATGATGTTATAACAGCGAGAATGGCGGCGTCGGGTGTCTGATTGAGATATTGTGTGTGTGTGTGTGTGTGTGTGTGTGTGTGTGTGTGTGTGTGTGTGTGTGTGTGTGTGTGTGTGTG
>NW_014578989.1:7960-10576 GCF_000485595.1 Priapulus caudatus
CGTCATTGAGCAAACAGGGATTTAGGTGGGCAGTTTCCATCTGTCCGTTGCACGGACTTACAATACACCCACAGGCTCTCCAGCCAGTCCATAGTTACCTCGACATAAGCCGCCTGCTGTGAGGGACATGGATAGTGTACATCGTGCAGAGGCGCTACATCCCCGTGACAGACAGGACTGCTACACTCGGTTGACAGGGGCTGGTACATCCGTGACAAGAGGCTGCTACACATCGTGACAGAGGCTCGGTTGACATTCGTGACAGACTCTTTACCAATCGTGTACAGAAGCTATGTTACATCGTGACATATGGTGCTGCTACATCGTGCTGACAGATAGGTGTCTACATCGTGACAGAGAGCTGTTACATCGCTTGTAACAAGGTGCTAGACTGACTATTACATCGTGAGACAGAGCGCTGCTAACATCGTGTACAAAGAAATCTATGCATCGTGGACGCAGAGGCTGGTTACATCCGTGGACAGAGGCTGCCTACATCCGTGACAGAGGCTTGTACATCGTGACAGACTCTGTTACAATCGTTGACAAAAGCTGTTACACCGGACAAGCGCTCTTACACATCGTGACAGAGGCTGGTACATCGTGACAGAGGCTGCTACATCGTGACAGAGGCTGTTACATCGTGACAGCAGTCGATATATCGTGACAGAGGCTGCTATATATCGTGACAGAGGCTGCTACATCGTGACAGAGGCTGTTACATCGTGACAGACTCTGTTACATCGTGACAAAAGCTGTTACATCGTGACATATGCTGCTACATCGTGACAGAAGGTGTTACATCGTGACAGAAGCTGTTACATCGTGGCAGAGGCTGCTACATCGTGACATAGGCTGCTTTCATCGTGACAGAGGCTGCTACATCGTTACAAAGACTATTGCATCGTGACAGAGGCTGTTACATCGTGACATAGGATGTTACATCATTATAGACGCTGTTACATCGTTACATAGGCTGCTACATTGTGACAGAGGCTGCTACATCGTGACAGAGGGTGCTACATCGTGACAGAGGCTGCTACATCGTGACAGAGGGTGCTACATCGTGACAGAGGCTGTTACATCGTGACAGAGACTATTACATCGTGACAGAGGCTGTTACATCGTGACATAGGCTGCTACATCGTGGCAGAGGCGGCTACATCGTAGCAGAGGCTGCTACATCGTGACAGAGGCTGCTACATCGTAACAGAGGCTGCTACATCGTGACAGAGGCTGTTACATCGTGACAAAGACTATTACATCGTGACAGAGGCTGTTACATCGTGACATAGGCTGCTACATCGTGATATAGGCTGCTACATCGTGACAGAGGCTGTTACATCGTAACAGAGGCTGTTACATCGTAACAGAGGCTGTTACATCGTGACAGAGGGTGTTACATTGTTACAGAGGCTGCTACATCGTGACAGAGGCTGCCACATCGTGACAGAGGCTGATACATCGCGTTAGAAGCTGCTATACATCCTTACAAAGGCTGCTACATCGTGTTAGAAGCTGCTATACATCGTGACAGAGACTGCTACATTGTAACTGAGATCGCTAGAACGTGTTAGAAGCTGCTATACATCCTGACTGAGGTTGCTAGATCGTTTTCTGAGAGATATCTGTCAGATGGCTTTTCTCGCTGTCGTTACTCTGTGTTTTGCTATTGCTCTGGCGGGCCAACCTCCTCCTCCTGCTCCTCCTCCCCCTCCTCTTCCTCTTCTATCACCCCGTAACAGCAGGTTATTAGCCACCGATTTGAAACGGTGTTCACCTGAGAACGAAGCGACTATGATGCCGGGTGTGACCAGCAAGGGTGTAAGGATCCCGCCCGCCCGCGCCTCGCTCAACCTCTGCGGTGTTCACCTGAAGGTGGCGCTGTGGTCGTGTAATCGCGACAAAGATGGTAAGATCAACGACCAGTTCAGTTTGACGTTACGCATGCTCAAGGAGCTGTCTACGTTCATGCACTTCACCTACACCGTGACGGCACGCTGCTACGGCTTTGACGGCATAATCGCCGGGATGGCAGCGGGAGAGATAGACATCGCAGCGTATCTGCGAATGACAGAGCGACGGCAGCGGTTTGTGACCTTTCTGCATCCGCTAGACGAATCCCGTTACACTTTCATAGTCCGTGCGGGGAGGGTAGACGAGGATACAACACCGCTGACGATACTCGCTCCATTCCATCGCATTACGTGGCTGTTCGTACTCTGCTACATGGCTGCTAGCGTCGCTACACTGACGCTCTACGAGATGTGGAGAGGGAGGAGGGAGAGACAGCAGCACGGAAACAGGTTGCAGGCATTCGGCAGGTGCCTGATGTTCAAGCTGGGATCCGTGCTGCAGCAGGGCGGCACGTATAACGCTGTCGACATGCCGTCACGGATGCTGGTCGGATGGTGGTGGTTGTTTGCTCTGGTCATCACAGCGACCTACTCTGCCAAGCTGGTCAGTAATCAATCGGTACGTCACAGCAATTCTTACCCGTTTACATCCATACAAGAGGCCGCCACCAGTCCACTGACACCGCTCGTCTCTCGCGGCAATTCAGAACAGCAACTGCTCTCCAACAGTGACCCCGACTCTGACTTCGGTCGACTGTGG
>NW_014578989.1:10701-13185 GCF_000485595.1 Priapulus caudatus
AGAGACTACCTACAGCACGGCCACTGCCGATTCACGCGAGTGCCCGTCTACTTCTACCCCGGATACCGAGGCCTCGCCGTACCCAAGCACTTTCCCTACACGGAGCAGCTTAACTACGGCATTCTGACGCTGTTTGAGCGAGGATTCATTAATCAGTGGAAGAAGGAGACGTTGCCAGAGGGAGCCGAATACTGTCTTCAGTTGAATCCGCCCGTCGTCGGCGTCCAGTCGCTCTCCTTCTCGCACACCCGCAGTCTGTTCCTGACTCTCGTCATGGGTATAGGGGGCGCTGCCGTCTGCTTGCTGGTGGAGATCGTCATACATCACGTGGGCAGGAGGTTCCGTACCTCGGCACCCTCCACGCGCCCCGTGGAGATGATCATCGTAGGGGGCGCCACTGCTGCCTGCGTGGCGGAAAACAGCGAGAGCACCACAGCAGCAGCGCTCCCTAGTGGTCTGTCGGCGGCTTCCGCTGACGTCAGCCGGTCGTGTGATGTGTAGGTGCTAACAGACGACAGAGCAACGGGCGAGACGTGTTATTTCTCAATACGCATGCGCATAGTCCTACTTAGTTCACGTAAATGTACACTAACTGTCTACTGAGTGACATATCAAGCTAAGTGACATAACAAGTAAGTGACGTGATAAGCTAAACTGAGCGGGCACAGTCAACCCGTTCCCATTTAGCACGCTTCAGTATTTTGTGTCTGTACGCTGCGATTTAACGCGCGCCTGGCCCGGGCCTGGCCCGGACTAGTTTGATGTGGGATCAAGTTTTGCAGTCTTACCGTACCTAATAGAGATCAGGATAACGACTGTAATGACTATATGACTGCAACGGAGGTTATGGGAAAGTTTGCGGGGTGAATTCGCTCGACAACGCACAGTGCTAGCGACGGGCGACTGCAGAGGTCATATAGGTGGCGATGACGGACATTGGTCATTGAGAATAATAGTGAGTGGTCAGCGTATATTACAAGCATGGTTTTTGAGACGAGTGTCTTCAGTATTAATTCTTATCCTTTGTAAAACCTTAATTTATTCACGTATTACTTACTTGTGAAAGTTTAATATAATAAATGAACCTATATCGCGGTTATTGTAGGTTATCACACACTTATTCTATAATTACATTCTTTCCAATCTCGTCGTTTTTGCATTCGGCGACCAACTACGCACGACTAGCTTTATTGTTAACACGTGTCTGACTGCCTGTCTAAGCTGCTTCCTTTCTGCTTATAAGCATAGTATTACTATGGTATGTTGTATATGTTATATATCTATATCTATATGTATATATATATATGCATATATATCAAGAGTACATAATAGAGATNACCATATATATATATATATATACATATATATAATATTACATATTTCTGTCAACGGTCTATGAGAAAAAGACTGAGAACAATGTTAAGACTAATTGGTAAAACAAGTTTTTGCTTCGGACAACGTACAACACGAGTCACTTTCTCTCAGACAATCTGATTCTATCTCAATTCGACTTCGAGATCACGCGTGCAGTACGGACACAAGTATTACCTCATCGGCCACGAGGTATTCTTGACTGTATATATATTTATTTATTTTTTGCGCATATTATTGCGACGTTTTGAATCGAGCTTATTTTGCGCATTTGCGTATTTGCGCAGGCGCACTTGCGGCAAACACGATCGCTAAAATGTTTTAAAATGTATTGTGAAAAATGTTCAACCCGCCCGCGAATAATTGCTCTGTTAATTGGTTGTGTTAATATTGCGAACAATGTCATATATACAAAGCAATTATTCGCGGGCGGGTTGAACATTTGTCACAATGCCGTAACATTTTAGCGATCTTGCTCGCCGCGAGTGAGCATGCGCAAAATTAGCTCGATTCAAAACGTCGGAAAGAGGCATATAGATCGCCCGTGCCCGTGTGTGTGTGCGCGTGCGTGCTCGCGCGCTGTTCACACAACAGAGGATTGTCAGATCCGAGTACACACGCGACGCTTGGGTGTAGGGGGGGCGGCATTCTCGGGCTGTATAATTTCATCATCTTCTAATATAACTCCTTTTTTGTATTTATTGTCTAGCTTTGCTTTTTACTAAATTAATTTTTAATTGTAGAACTACGTTCGTTCGCTCCCCTTGCTACTCTGCCGCTTCGTAGTGGTGTGCTGTGTCGGGCCGAATTTTGTAGTGATTATATTGATTATATTTGGTCCGTTGATATACAGATGACATCAACAGTGGATGCTGTAATCAGGTAGTTAGTTTAATTTGGTTGAATGTGCGTTTATATTTTATTTTCTAGTTTTACTTGTACTCTTATTTCTCATAGTGCGCTTGCACACACACACACATACCTTTACACAGTCACATAACACACACATTCATATTGTCATTCACTACACATCCACACGACAACACACATTCACATCACTACCATGCATATTTTTTTTTTCACTACACACATTCGTCGCGTGCGGCATGCGCA
>NW_014578989.1:13595-14858 GCF_000485595.1 Priapulus caudatus
GTTTTAAAATGAATTGTAAACAATGTCATATATACAAAGCAATTATTCGCGGGCGGGTTGAACATTTTTCACAATGCCGTAACATTTTAGCGATCGTGCTCGCCGCAAGTGCGCATGCGCAAAATTAGCTCGATTCAAAACGTCGGAAAGAAGCATATAGATCGCCCGTGTCCGTGCGTGCGTGCGTGCGTGCGTGCGTGAGTGCGTGTGTGTGTGGGCGTGTGTGTGTGTGTGTGTGTGTGTGTGTGTGTGTGGTTATTACTGCTACACAATACTTAGTTTAGACTGTTAGACTCTTACTGGACTCATATGAAGCAGAACAGATGGGATATTACACAACTTACTACTTATATTATACTATACTATACCTCATTATATTATATTATGTTATATTATATTATATTATTATATTATACTATTTATTACCTAAATAATATACTATACTTATATACTATATACTACAGTACTTATATACTGTACTATATTACATTACTTACTTTAGAGCCGAATATGAGAAGAAGAGTGACTGTGGTTGTTAGCTGGACGCGGATGAAACTGAACAGATACTTGATGTCCGGTGTTGCTGACGGATATATCACTATGCTGTCATCATGTAGAAATAGAGAGAGAGAGAATGCGCAAACTCAGCCTTTCTACTGATCAATAGCTTAATTATGAAGATACGTAAATCAGGCTAGACGTATATATATAGATTATATATGCGTCTAGCACTGTAGCATATATATATGTATATATAGATGCAGCGGGATTGAGATATAATTGAGACAAGACAGATCCAAGACAGTATGCCATTAACAGTGTACTCTCTCCCTTCTCTCTCTCTCTCTCTCTCTCTCTCTCTCTCTCTCTCTCTCTCTCTCTCTCTCTCTCTCTCTCTCTCTCTCTCTCTCTCTCTCTCTCTCTCTCTCTCTCTCNATACATATATACACGTATATATATACATATATATATACATATTTCTGTCAACGGTTTATGAGAAAAAGACTGAGAACAATGTTAAGACTAATTGGTAAAACAAGTTTTTGCTTCGGAAAACGTACAACACGAGTCACTTCCTCTCAGTCAATCTGATTCTATCTCAATTCGACTTCGTGATCACGCGTGCAGTACGGACACAAGTATTACCTCATCGACCACGAGGTATCCTTGACTGTATATATATATATATATTTTGCGCATATTATTGCGACGTTTTGAATCGAGCTTATTTTGCGCATTTGCGCATGTGCGCATGCGCACTTG
>NW_014578989.1:15131-17303 GCF_000485595.1 Priapulus caudatus
AGAGAGAGAGAGAGAGAGAGAGAGAGAGAGAGAGAGAGAGAGAGAGAGAGAGAGAGAGAGAGAGAGATAGAAAGAGAGAGAGAGAGAGAGAGAGAGAGAGGTGTGCTCTACGGTGGGCCCCAAACCAGAAAGACCGGTTGCAATTACCAGTTCAGTAGTTTTCAACAGAAAAATAGAACAAAAAACTTCAGGCAGAAGTGGACTGAAGCATTTTTTGTGCCGGGGTCCAGCGGTCGGATGTGCTCGCGCGTGTAAACTGGGCACCGTGAAGTGGTGTGTGTGTATGTGCGTCTGTGTGTGTGTGTGCCTGCGTGCGTGCGTGTGTGTGTGTGTGTGCGTGCGTGTGTGTGTGTGCGTGCGTGCGTGTGTGTGTATGTGTGTGTGTGTGCGTTCGTGTGTGTGTGTATGTGTGTGTGTGTGTGCGTTCGTGCGTGCGTGTGTGTGTGCGTGGGTGCGTGCGTGCGTGCGTGCGTGCGTGCGTGCGTGCGTGCGTGGCTGCGTGTGTGAGTGAGTGCGCGCGTATGTGTGTGTGTGCGTGCGTGCGTTTGTGTGTGTGTGTGAGTGCGCGCGTGTGTGTGAGTGCGTGTGTGCGTGCGTGCGTGCGTGCGTGCGTGCGCGTCACGCACCTTGCGGAAGCGGATGAAGCCGTTGTCGCTGACGATCATGGACGCGGCCACGCTGTTGCCCCGGCAACCGCACCCCCGCCGGTTGCGTCTTCCGGTGCGGGCCGGGAGGGCGTGGTTTCCGGTTCGGGCGCCCGGTCGGTGTCGATCATGGGGCGTTTCCGCGTGAAACTGGTTACCTCTGGCGTCGGTCGCGTCGCACTTGCGCCCGGCGTGCCACTCGGCGGCGCTGCGTTCCAGTTCGCTCCCGCTGCGAGGCGTGTAGCATTGCCATCGGGAGCCTCCGTCGCCGTGGGGCCCCCATCGGTGACCTCCCCCTCCGCCCTCTCCGCGTCCTCCCCCTCTCCCTCCTTCTCGGCCTCCTCCCCCTCTCCCTCCCTCTCCGCCTCCTTCCCCTCCCCTTCCTCTCCGCCTCCTCGTTGCCTCTACCGCTCGCGGCCGCCACACCCTTCGCGTCGCCGGTGGCGCCTTCTGGCGTGCCGTCCGTTCGCGTCTCCGTAGTCGACCGTCTCGAAGAACGGTATGGGCGAGTAGCGGCCGATGACGCCGACGACGGGAGCGTCGTCGAGAAGAGGCAGGGCGTCGCTGCCCGAACCGCCGAAGAAATAGTCATTGTCGCCGACGGCGGCGACGACGACCACGGCCTGAAAGATCGCGCCGACGGAAATGGCCGCGACGGTCACGAGCGCGTGAGCTCCCGACCTCCTCATGTTGCTTCGTCCGCCAGGCGGCGTCACGTCTCACGCATCGTCGCTGGTAGGGTGGCGCTGGCGGCGGGGCCGGACGACGTCGGAGGTCGTCGAGAATGAAGCGACCCTGAATCGCTCCCGCGTATATGACGGTTAGGTTCTGAAAAAGAAGGAGAGAGAGAGAGGAAGTTTATAGTATGTTATATTATGTTATGTTATTTTATGTTACGTTACGTTACGTTACGTTACGTTACGTTACGTTACGTTACGTTACGTTACGTTACGTTATGTTATGTTATGTTATGTTATGTTATGTTACGTTACGTTACGTTATGTTATGTTATGTTACGTTAAGTTATGTTATTTTATGCTATACCGTACGCTTGCAGAGTTCTATGCGGCACGTGGGTGTTTGTTATATATATTACGTATTGTTATAATAGGTTATACACGGTATCTATATATATATATATGAGGTAGATGTGATGGTTAATTAATTGCAAGGATAGATATGATGGATGCTGCGAGTCAGCGACCGATATACGCGACCTAGAGAGAGAGAGAGATGGAGAGAGAGAAATATAGATATAGATATATAGATACCGTGTATAACCTATTATAACAATACGTAATATATATAACAAACACCCACGTGCCGCATAGAACTCTGCAAGCGTACGGTATAGCATGAAATAACATAACTTAACGTAACATAACATAACATAACATAACATAACATAACATAACATAACATAACATAACGTAACGTAACGTAACGTAACGTAACGTAACGTAACGTAACGTAACGTAACGTAACGTAACATAAAATAACATAACATAATATAACATACTATAAACTT
>NW_014578989.1:18495-20343 GCF_000485595.1 Priapulus caudatus
CTGCCTGCGACTGCCAGTGTCAGTCTCTGCTCGTCGCTGTCAGTCGCGTCGCTGTCGACTCACTGTCGCTGTGAGATGCAATGCGTCGCGTCGCGTCGCATTCAATCGCAACTCGACCTAAGGCCGGCTTTACACATAACTAAAATTCACACACGACACCGACGACGACACAGGAAAACCGAAAAAGCAAAATCTGGCCGATACTTTATCCACCGATACTTTCCACCGATACTTTCCATCGATACTTTCCACGGATACTTTCCACCAGTACCTTCCACCGATACTTTCCACCTATGCTTTCCACCGATACTTACGAAACAGGAAAACAACCCCACGTAGGGTACCTACAACAAATTTAGAAGGCCACAGCGAATAATATGAATTTAGCGCGATATTTACACAAAAACACGTCCAGAAGCAAACGTTCACCGATACTTTCCACCAATACTTTCCGCCAGTACTTTCCACCGATGCTTTCCACCAATACTTACGAAACAGAGAAACAACTCCACGTACAACAAATTTACAAGCGCATAGCGAATAATATTTAGCACAAGATTTACACAAGAACGCGTCCAGAAGTAAACGTCTACCGATACTTTCCACCGATACTTTCCACCTATATTTTCCACCGATATTTTCCACCGATAGTTTCCACCGATACTTACGAAACAGGGAAACAACCCCACGTACAACAAATTTACAAGGCCACAGCGAATAATATTAATTTAGCGCGATATTCACACAAAAACACGTCCAGAAGCAAACGTTCACCGATACTTTCCACCGATACTTTCCACCAATACTTACGAAACAGGGAAACAACTCCACGTACAACAAATTTACAAGGGCACAGCGAATAATATTTAGCGCAATATTCACACAAAAACACATCCAGAAGTAAACATCGATGCAGCGATACTTTCCACGGATACTATCCACCGATACTTTCCACTGATACTTTCCACTGATACTTTCCACCAATACTTTCCACTGATACTTTCCACCGATACTTTCAAAACAGAAAAACAACTCCACGTACAACAAATTTACAAGGCCATGCACAGCGAATAATATTTAGCGCGATATTCACACTAAAACGAGTCGAGAAGTACACATCCATGCAGCGATACTTTCCACCGATACTATCCACCGATACTTTCCACCGATACTTTTCACTGATGTTTTCTCCTGATGCTTTCCACCAATACTTACGAAACAGGAAAACAACTCCGCATGCAACAAATTTACAAGGCCACAGCGAATAATATTTAGTACGAGATTTACTCAAAAACGCGTCCAGAAATAAACGTCCACGGATAATTTCGAGCGATCCATTCCACCGATACTTTCCACCGATACTTTTCACTGATATTTTCCACCAATACTTTTTACCAATACTTACGAAACAGCTAGAGAAACAACTCCACGTACAACAAATTTACAAGGCCACAGCAAATATTATTAATTTAGCGCGATATTTACATAAAAACACGTTCATAAGCAAACGTTTACCGATACTTTCCACCGATACTTTCCACCGAAACTTACGAAACAGGGAAACAACCCCACGTACAACAAATTTACAAGGCCACAGCGAATAATATTAATTTAGCGCATTATTCACACAAAAACACGTCCAGAAGCAAACGTTCACCGATACTTTCCACCAATACTTACGAAACAGGGAAACAACTCCACGTACAACAAATTTACAAGGGCACAGCGAATAATATTTAGCGCGATATTCACACTAAAACGAGTCGAGAAGTAAACATCCATGCAGCGATACTTTCCACCGATACTATCCACCGATACTTTTCACTGATACTTTCCACCAATACTTTC
>NW_014578989.1:21622-25355 GCF_000485595.1 Priapulus caudatus
ATACATAGTTTTACATACATACATACCCGCACGCACTCACGCACGCACGCACGCACGCACACACACACACGCACGCACGCACACACACACACACACTCACACACACACACACACAGACGCACACACACGCACAGACGCACACACACGCGCGCGCGCACGCGTATATCGTTGCTACGCATCGTCGTGAACAAAACCCTATCTCACTAACTCGTCGCGTGCGAATAGTTGATCGAGTTTATTCGATTCAACATTCACTTTTAATACTTTTTTATGTAAAAAAATCGATTGGGTTGTTTGACTTTTTACTGATTTTACTAAAAAACGATCGTCAGTCGAATCTATAAGCAGAAATGATATGAAAAATATATTATTATATATTAATATAAATATTAATATAAAAGAATGAACTTGCGAGTTTGTAGCATCAATGTACTCTACTAGTGTACGCTGTAGTCAGAGCATATTGTTACTTGAATCCAATCAGCAAAGCCAAAACCTTAATTAATCATTCTCTTGCACACTTACGTGAACGCGATTTCGGTCTAACGAAGTATATGAGAAACACTGTGAGGTGGTGAAACACGTGGAACGATAGACGGGTGAACGGGCGTTCTTTAGTAACCAGCGCGTTGGCAACACTGCCCCGAACCCCGCTCGAAACTCAGCTAAGGTAAAAGCTAAATCGATCTACCTGCTTAAACACTTATGCGAACGGATAAAACAGTCGCGATGATTCCAGTAAGGTTGGCCAGTAGAGACGTCTCTAGCGTCCACGCGAAGGCAACACCGCCCGGAAAGCGGCGCGGAACTGACTGCTCTTCGCAGCATATATGAAGAAGTTCATGCAAGAGTTTGAGTACGCCAGCAGGTAGCCGAGGCCTCGCGCCACGCCGACCGTGTCGTGATAGACGTCGGCAACGCTCAGCAGCATCATGATGAAATACGGAGCCCAGCAAACGAAGAAAGCGACGACGACGATGCCAAACGTCTTGGCAAGCTTCAGATGCTTGGCGAGCTCGGCAGAGAAGGATTTTCCGGTCGCTCCTGCCTCCTGCGAACCGCTGCTGCTCGGTTCCTGGTGGATCTGCTGCTGGTGGTGCTTGGCAATCATCATTATGTAAGCGTAGATGGAGATGATGGAGACGCCACACGTACCAATGACTAGCGAGCTACAGATGAGAGATGTTCTACTCGTGACAGTGTCATACATGCACTGTTGATCCGGCTGCCAGCGGTTGCCAATGATAGTCATCACGCTTGCAAAGAAGGCAAAGCTTCAATCAAAGACTACCATTACTAAGATAACGCGCGGTGTGACGATCTGGTAGTAGTGTAGCGGTCGCGATATTGCAATGTACCTGGCTACGTTGTGGGCGATGAGAAAGTTTTCTTATGCGTATCCCGAGGGCGTAACGACAGCGCAATGTCCAAGACATATGATCTTTGGCGGAAATTCGATCATAAAGGCCATTGGTGCGATAAAGACTTCTCGGACGCACATGATGAAATCAGCGACAGCCAAGTTTGCGATCAGCTTGTGTGTCGGCGTCTGCAGGTGTGATGTCCGTGTCACAGCCAAGATGACGAAAAGATGAGCAAATATGCTGATAATGTTGAGAGGAATCAGCAGGCAAGCGATCCACGCCTGAATCGCTTTAACCGTTCCCTGTTCAACGTCCGACTCCATGCAGCCGATCCAGCTCCCATTCTTGGACACGGACCCGGAGATGTTGCGCAGTGAACCATTAGCGGTCGCCATGATGCAGAAATAAGTCTCACCACACCAGCTCCGTAACACTAATGGCGTGCCTCTGCCGTTTCGCATAAATTTTATGTATTTTATACGTAATAATGTCTCCCCTCTCCCTCTCAGCAATTCTATTTTTGAACTCTAATTTTATTTCGTAGCGTTGTCACGAAACTATGCTACATAATTAAATATACATAATTGATGATATTACATCGTTTAGCCCCTAGATTCTCCACAGAAACGCGTCCTTCGTTCTCCCGAATCATTTAACTAGCGTAATGCGGGGTATTGTTGTACCTACTTACTTGGGCGTACCGGATAAAGATATCAGTCGCACTGCCCCATCTAATGAAAGGGACATTTGCAGCTGGCGCGTGCACAGCCTAGACTGTCCCTAGCTGTCAACCCTCCGCCACCAGAAAGCAATGCAGAATCTTTGCAATAGTCTTCACTAATATGAAACCTGGTGGCAAGCTATGCGATATAAACATTTTCCTCATTTAAGTAAGCTTCACAACATGAATACTATGCAAGTTTGATACATTACTGCGCCAATTGATTTTGCGCTAACGAAGTATTCGCAAAACTCTCTGAGAAGATTTTAAACCATATTTAACGGAACATCACACATTCTTTTATGTCCAACGCGCTGGCAACACTGCCCCGAACCCCGCCCGAAATTCGGCTAACGTGAAAACTAAATCGATCTACCTGCTTAAACACTTAATCGAACGGATGAAACAGTCGCGATGATTCCAGTAAGGTTGGACAGTAGCCACGTCTCTAGTGTCCACGTGAGAGCAACACCACCCGGAAGGCGGCGCGGAACTGACTGCTCTTTGAAGCATATATAAAAACGTTCATGAAAGAGTTGGAGTGTGCCATCATATAGCCGAAGCCCGTCGCCACGCCGAGTGTGTCGTGGTAGACGTCGGCGACGCTCAACAGCATCAGGAAGAGGTACGGAGTCCAGCAGACGACGAAGGCGCCGACGATGATGCCAAACGTCTTGGCAAGCTTCAGATGATTGGCGAGCTCAGCAGAGAAGGATTTTCCGCACGCTCCTGCCTCCTGCGAACCGCTGCTGCTCGGTTACTGGTGGATCTGCCGCTGGTGGTGCTTGGTAATCATCATTATGTAAGCGTAGATGGAGACGAGGGCGGTGCCACACGTCATAATAAGTACCGAGATTAAGAAGACAGATATTCTACTCGAAACGATGTCATAGATGCATGGTTGATCCGGCTGCCAGCGGTTAACAATGAGACTTAACACGCTTACGAAGACGGCAAAGCTCCAAGCCAGGACTACCATTAACAAGATAACGCGCGGTGTGACGATCTGGTAGTAGTGTAGCGGTCGCGATATTGCAATGTACCTGTCTATGTTGATGGCAATGAGAGAGTTTGTTGATGCAAGGGCCGAGAGCGTAACCACAACGCAATGTCCAAGGCATATGATCTTTGGCGGGAACTCGATTAGAAAGGTTATTGGTGCGATGAAGACTCCTCGGACGCCCATAATGAAATCAGCGACAGCCAAGTTTGCGATCAGCTTATGTGCCGGCTCCTGCAGGTGTGATGTCCGTGTCACAGCCAAGATGACGAGAAGATTAGCAAATATGCTGATCAGGTTGAGAGGAATCAGCAGGTAAGCGATCCACGCCTGAATCGCTTTAACCGTTCCCTGTTCAATATCCGACTCCATGCAGCCGATCCAGCTCCCATTCTCGGACACGGACCCGGAGATGTTGCACAGTGAACCATTTGCTGTCGCCATGATGCAGAAATGAATCTCACCACGCCAGCTTTGTATCACTAATGGCATGCCTCTGCCGCTTCGCATTACAGTTATGCATTTTATACGTAATAATGTCGACGTCTCGCCGCCTCTCCCTCTCAGTAATTCTATTTCTGAACATCCACAGAAAGCTCCGTAACACTAATCGCATGCCTGTGTGTATGTATGTGTTGTGCTTTTCTC
>NW_014578989.1:25798-27845 GCF_000485595.1 Priapulus caudatus
CCACGGGGAAATAATGGATGCAGAGCGGAATAAAATAATAATAATAATAATAATAATCATAATAGAAGTCAAATAAGGGGAAACGAGACAGTAGCAAAGCAATAATCGATAACAACTAAAATAGGCCTATTGTGAGTTACGAATTATAGTGTATATTTTCCCAGTAAAGCAGCGTGCGCGTTACAATTGTTTTCGATTGTCTTTACAATTCTATTGACTTTTTTGTTTACAATTGTCTATTTGCATCGTTAACGTACTTGCAGGTTTTTTTTTACTGACCGACACACAGAGTGCGATCGCGTCGCAGGGACAGTTCGGTCTAAGTACTCCTGCGACTGCTGGCGACGGGTCTGCGACGCTCAGTGACTGGAAAATTGTCAGTCGCAGTGAGTAGCGCATGTTCTACTTTTGCGACGCGACGCGACTGTTTCCACCCGTCGCTTGCATTGTTTTATCCGACATAAGCTGCCTTGCGACCGCTGCGACGAGATTCAAATGCATAATGAACAATGCATAAAAGCGAACAATGCGAATGAAACAATCACTACATACAGTCATATGCACAACATGCACAAAGTATGAAGTCATGTAAACACATTTAGTTGCGCGATCGATAGGCGATCGTCACATCGACCTAGCGCCTTCTGCGACTGCCTACAACTGTCAGTGTCAGTCGCTGCTCGTGGCTGTCAGTCGCGTCGCTGTCGACTCTCTGTCGCTGTGAGATGCAATGCGTCGCGTTGCGTCACATTCAATCGCAACCCGACCTAAGGCCGGCTTTACGCATAATTAAAATTCACACACGACACCGACGACGACACAGGAAAACGCTTTCCTTCCGAAGAAGCAAAATCTGGCAAGAAAACGCGTCAAGAAATGAAATGTCCGCCTATACTTTCCAGCGATACTACCCACCGATATCTTCCACCGATAATTATCACCGTTACTTTCCACCGTTATTTTTCACCGATACTTTCCACCACTACTTACGAAACAGGGAAACAACTCTACGTACAACAAATTTACAAAGGCACAGCGAATAGTATATAGCACGAGATTCACACAAGAACGTCTCCAGAAGTAAATGTCTACCGATACTTTCCATCGATGCTTTCCACCGATCCTTTCTACCTATACTTTTCACCGATATTTTCCAACGATACTTTCCACCGATACTTACGAAACAGGAAAACAACCCCACATACAACAAATTTACAAGGCCACAGCGAATAATATTAATTTAGCGCGATATTCACACAAAAGACGTCCAGAAGCAAACGTTCACCGATATTTTCCACCGATACTTTCCACCGATACTTACGAAACAGGGAAACAACTCCACGTACAACAAATTTACATGGGCACAGCGAATAATATTTAGCGCGAGATTCACACAAGAACGCGTCCAGAAATAAACGTCTACCGATACTTTCCACCGATACTATCCACCTATACTTTCCACCAATATTTTCCACCGATACGTTCTACCAATACGTTCCACCGAAACAACCCCACCTACAACAAATTTCCGAGGCCACAGCAATTAATATTAATTTAGCGCGATATTCACACAAAAACACGTCCAGAAGCAAACGTTTACCGATACTTTCCACCGATACTTGCCACCGATACTTACGAAACAGGAAAACAACTCCACGTACAACAAATTTACAAGGGCACAGCGAATAATATTCAGCGCAATATTCACAGAAAAACACGTCCAGAAGTAAACATTGATGCAGCGATACTTTTCATCGATACTTTCACCAATACTTTCCACCTATACTTTCACCGATAATTTTCATCGATATTTTCCACTGATGCTTTCCACCAATACTTACGAAACAGGGAAACAACTCGACGTACAACAAATTTACAAGGGCACAGCGAATAATATTTAGCGCGAGATTCACACAAGAACGCGTCCATAAATAAACGTCTACCGATACTTTCCACCGAGACTATCCACCTATACTTTCCACCAATATTTTCCACCGATACTTTCCACCAATACTTTTCACCGATACTTACGAAACAGGGAAACAAC
>NW_014578989.1:31519-47254 GCF_000485595.1 Priapulus caudatus
TCCATTTCCTGAATTGTGTAACTAGAGTGATGCGAGGTATTGTTTGTACCTACTTACGAGGACGTATCGTGTGAAGCTACTAGCCACATTTCCACATCCAATGAAAGGAACATTAGCAGCTGGTGCGTGCACAGCTTTGACTGTCCCCAGCTGTCAACCCTCCTCCACGAGAAAGCATGAATCCTGGCAATAGTCTTCACTAATATGAAACCTGGTGGCAAGCTATGCGATATAAACATTTTCCTCATTTAAGTAAGCTTCGCAACATGAATACTATGCAAGTTTGATATATTACTGCGCCAATTGATTTTGCGCTAACGAAGTATTTGCAAAACTCTCTGAGAATATTTGAAACCATATTTAACGGCACATCACACATTCTTTAGTGACCAGCGCGTTGGCAACACTGCCCCGAACCCCGCCCGAAATTCGGCTAACATGAAAGCTAAATCGATCTACCTGCTTAAACACTTAATCAAACGGATGTAACAGTCGCGATGATTCCAGTAAGGTTGGACAGTAGAGACATCTCTAGTGTTCACACGAAGGCAACACCGCCCGGAAGGCGGTGCGGAACTGACTGCTCTCTGAAGCATATATGAAAAAGTTCATGAAAGAGTCGGAGTCTGCCATCATACAGCCAAAGGCTGTCGCCACTCCGAGCGTGTCGTGGTAGACGTCGGCCACGCTCAGCAGCATCAGGATGGAGTACGGAGCCCAGCAGACGAAGAAAGCGCCGACGACGATGCCAAACGTCTTGGCAAGCTTCAGATGCTTGGCGAGCTCAGCAGAAAAGGATTTTCTGGTCGCTACTGCCTCCTGCGAACCGCTGCTGCTCGGTTCCTGGTGGATCTGCCGCTGGTGGTGCTTGGTAATCATCATCATGTAAGCGTAGATGAAGACCATGGCGACGCTACACGTACAAACCACTATCATGCTAAAGATGACAGATATTTTACTCGAAACGGTGTCAAAGATGCATGGTTGGTCCGGCTGCCAGCGGTTGCCAATGAGACTTAACACGCTTACGAAGACGGCAACGCTCCAAGCCAGGACTACCATTAACAAGATAACGCGCGGTGTGACGATCTGGTAGTAGTGTAGCGGTCGCGATATTGCAATGTACCTGTCTACGTTGATGGCAATGAGAGAGTTTATTGATGCAACGGACGAGATCAAAACCACACTGAAGTGTCCAAGGCATATGATCTTTGGCGGGAATTCGATTAGAAAGGTCATTGGTACGATGAAGACTCCTCGGACGCCCATGATGAAATCAGCGACAGCCAAGTTTGCGATCAGCTTGTGTGCCAGCTCCTGCAGGTGTGATGTCCTTGTCACAGCTAAGATGACGAGAAGATTAGCAAGTATGCTGATCAGGTTCACAGGAATCAGCAGGTAAGCGATCCACGCCTGAATCGCTTTAACCGTTCCCTGTTCAATATCCGACTCGATGCAGCCGACCAAGCTCCCATTCTCGGACACGGACCCGGAGATGTTGCACAGTGAACCATTAGCTGTCGCCATGATGCAGAAATAACTCTTACTACGCCAGCTCCGTAATGCTACTATGACGTGCCACGACGCACACTGCCTCTTCGCATTACACTTATGCCTTTTATACTTAATAATGTCCCCCGTCACCCTCCCAGCAATTCTATAAATAAATGCTATTTTCATCGGAGTATCATTAAGCTACTGTGTTATATATATAAGTGTCTTCTATTATATCGATTAGCTGCGAGAATTTCTATAGGAACGTTTCGTCCTTTTCTCCTGAATCGTTTAACTCGCGTTATGCGGCGTATTGTTGAACCTACAAACGGAGACATGCCCTAAAAGCTAAATGCTAAAAGGAACATTTGCAGCTGGCGCATGGACAGCTTAGACTGTTCCCAGCTGTCGACCCTACGCCACGAGAAAGCAAGAATCTTGGTAATAGTCTTTTCTAATTTGAAACTCGGTAGCAGGCTATGCGATATAAACTTCTTTTTTTATCACAAGAGAGTTCCACGACATGAATAGAAATCAAGTTTTATACATTTCTGCAAGCGATATAATGCCAGCTCATCTAAGGACACTTGAGTGGTTCATGCAGTACACTTCGATCGTCGTTATGTTTAAAGCGACCCAAAGGTTTCGGCTACAAGCAGGGCTAGTTAGCCTATTGCATTGAATTGTACGTGTCTTTTGTGGAAATGGAAACGTTTACGTTCGCAAGATGACCCGAGCCATACCGATGCTGCAGCCGCTTGTAGTCTGCTTCACGCGATCTATGCGACATGAAGGTTACACTGGCAACCAGGAACCCGTAAAGTTAATGCTAATGTTAATGTCAATTAAGATGTTAATGTTACGAGAATAGCGCTGACAGAAACGCATCGCAGCTATGAGAAAACCTACGATAACAAGAACTTGATAATTTCATGTTACAAGGTTGCTGATTGGACACACACACACGCACACACGCACGCACGCACACACGCACGCACACACGCACGCACACGACTCCGGGAGCGCTCCTCCAACCCCTGGCCTGCACGACACACACACGCCGCGCGCAACGCACCGCGGACGCACGCACGCACACACACCACACTACACACACAATATATATTCTATATATATATTAATATATATACATATATTTCATTTATTTATTAATTACCTTACATGATACATTACATCTCGAAGGTACTGCGCAGCGCGATATGGCAGATAATATAAACTGATAGGCCGGACGATGGCCTGTCGGGAAGGTTTTATGGCTGCTACTCTACTCTACTGATTCGTCGGCCTGGGCCAGTCACGCTGTCAGCTGAACCGCCTGCATAATTTGAAATAAACGTGAGCCTATCTTTCTCTCTCTGCTTCTCTCTCTCTCTCTCACTCTCTCGTCGCCACTCTCTCTCTCTCTGCTCTCTCTCTCTCTTGTCACTTCTCTTCTCGCTCTCTCTCTCTCTCTCTCTCTCTTTCTCGTCTCTCTCTCTCTCATCTGCCCTCTCTGCTCCCCCACTTCTCTTGTGTTGTGTGTCCTCTCTCTCTCTCTCTCGCTCTGCTCTCTCTCTTTCCTCTCTCTGCAAGTGTCTGTTCTCTCGTCGCATTCTCATCTCTCTCCTTCTGCTCTCTTCGCTCTCTCTCTCGGTCTCTCTTCCTCTCTCTTCTCTCTCTCTCTCTGGTCTCTGTCTTCGTGTTTCTGTCTCTCCCTCGTTCCTTCCCTCCCCACCATCTCTTCTCCGTCTTTCATTAACTCGTCTCGCCTCCGTCCTCCTCTCTTTCCACTCTCTATTATACCTGCGCGCCGCGCCGCGCGCGCTCTAGGCGTTGTGGTGTGTTGGTGTCGTGTGTGTGTGTGTGTGTGTTGTTGGTGTGTTGTAATGTGTGTGGTGTGTGGTGTGTGCTGTGTGTGTGTTTGTGTTGTTGTGTGTGTGTGTGTGTGTGTGTTGGGTGTCGTGTGTGTGTGGTGTGATATTAAGCACATGCGCTTCTGCTGTTTGCTGGCTATTTTGGTTTTATATGCAGAACTCACGCCACAGCCTTGGTGTCCAATAACTTCACCAGCTTATTCTCTTCTTCGTTCTTTCTTTTCTCTTTTTCTTTTTTTCTTCTCTTTTGTTGTTGTTGGCTGTTCTTGTTGTGTTGTTACCCTTGTCGACTCCCTGTGACAGCCAGCACCGGGTTTCCTGTTGTCAGAAACAAAATTATTTCTAACATAATGCTAAAAGGAAACTTATTTCTCGTAAGCCCGTAACTCAACACTGCGCCTGGAAAAACGCATAATTTAGCCATATATATATACATTATATATTAGAATTACATCATTCTCTGTTAACGTCTATGAGAAAATAGAACTGAGAACAATTGTTAACGACTCAAATTGGTAAAACACGTTTTTGGCTTCGACAACGTACACCACGATCAGCTGTGACTGCTGCAGTTTTCAACTGATTCTATCTCAATTCGACTTCGTGATCACCGTGCAGTACCGGACACAAGTATTACTCATCGACCACGAGGTATCCTTGACTGTATATTATATCATATATATATATATTGCCATATTTAATTGCGAAACGTTTTGCATCGAGCTTTATTTTTGGCATTTTGCGACATTTGCGCATTGCGCACTTGCGGCGAGCCGATTGCTAAAAGTGTTTAAAATTTAATTTGTAAACAATGTCATATATACAAGCAATTATTCGCTGGGCCGGGTTGAAATTGTTTCCCAATGCGCGTAACATTTTTAAGCGATCGTGCTCGCCGGCAAGTGCGCGATGACGCAAAATTAGCTGCGATTCGAAACGTCAAGAAAGAGCGCTAGTAGATCGCCCGCTGCCGTGTGTGTGTGCGTGGCGGTGCGGAGTGTGTGTGTTGTGTGGTGTTGGTGTGTTGTGTTCGTGTGCTGGTGTATGTTTAATCAGCATCAGTCGTATTGTTGATGGTGCAACGTCATGGAACACGAGAGTGGGGCAGTGTCCATGTGTCCTTGCAGCGGGTATGATCAATACACTCACAAGCTCTCAGCAGTCCCATAGCTCCTGACATAGCCGCGCTGCTGTAGATGGGATACTTGCTACAGTCGTGACAGGTCTGCACATCGTCGACTGATGCTGCTACATGTGACAGATGGCTGCTTATCTCGTGACATGAAGGTCTTGTTACATCGTGACAGAGGCTGTTACATCGGTGACATAGGCTGCCTCCATCGTGACAGAGGCTTGTTCCATCGTGAACAAGAAGCTGCTGAACATTAGTGAAATAGGGGCTACATTCGTGACACAGGCTGTTACAGGATCGTGACAGAGGCTACTGCAGTCGTGACAGAGTCTGCTACATCGTGACAGCGGATCCGACCATCGGACAGACTGCCACATCGTGAAGAGGATGCACCATCGTGAACAGAGGCTGCTACATCCGTGAAAAGGCTGCTACATCGTAGCAGTAGGAGACATCGTGAAGAAGCTGCTCCCATAGTGAATAGTCTTCTACACTCGTGACATAGCTGCTACAGTCGTGATCAGAGGCTTTACATCGAGACCTACAGGCTGTTATATTCGTGACAGAGCTGCTACCTGTGAAGAGGCTGTTACAATCGTGACTAGGGCTGCTTACACTCGCGTACATAGACTGCTACATCGGTGACAGAGGGCTGTTACATCGTGACAGAGAGCTGCTACATCGTGAAAGAGGCTCGTTACATCGTGACATAGTGCTGCTGACATCGTGACATAGGCTCCTAAATCATCGTAGACAGAGGCTGTTACAATCGGTGACACTATGCTGTACACTGTGACATAGGCGCCCTTTGCTACATTTGTGGCAGAGTCTGTTAACAATTCGTGACATAGGCTGCATATTGTGACCCGGCTGCTACATCGTGACAGAGCACTGCTCGTGACAGAGTCCCTGCTACTGATCGTGCAGAGGATGCGACAATCGTGACAGAGCTGCTACATGCGTGACCAACGCTGTGACATCGTGACAGAGGCTGCTACACGTCGTGACCAGAGCCTTCTACCATCGTGCCAGAGGAGTACATTTGTGACAGAGGCTGTACATGTGACAGTAGGCTCTAACACCGTGACGAGAGGGTGATACAATGCGTAACCGACGGCTGTTACACTCGTGACAGAGGCTGGCTACAATTGTGACAGAGGCTGCTACTCGTGACAGAGGCTGTTCACGCTCGGTGAACATAGCTGCTAACAGTCGTTACAGAGGCTTTACATCGTGACAGCAAGGCTGCTCCAGTCGTAACTATAAGGTCTGCTACAGTCGTGACAGAGGCTAGTGCATCATATCAAGGCTGGTGACAGCTGCGTAAACAGAGACTGTTGAAATCGTGACAGATCTGGTAATTCTGTGACAGAATCTGTTAAATCGGACAATAACTGTTTACATCGTTACAGAGCTGCTAATCTCGTACAGAGCTGCTACACATGTGACAAAGGCTGCTACATCCGTGTTAGAAAGGCTGGCTATAAAACTCGTGGCAGATGATTGCTACATTCGTACTGAAGTTGCTACAGCGGGAGAAGCTGCCTATATCACCCTGACTGAGGTTGCTTAGATCGTTTTCTGAGAGATATCCTGCAGATGTCTTCCTCGATGCGTCGTTACTCCTGTGTTTTGTGCTATTCTCGCGGCCCACCCCTCCTCCTCCTCGCCCCTCGCCCCGCCTCTTTCCGTCTTCCATCACCCGTAACAGCAGATTCTTAGCCCACCGATTTCCAATCGGTGTCACGAACTGGAACAAGGCGACTACGACGGCCCTGGCCGTGACCAAGCACAGAGGTAAGACCCGGCCTGCCCGCGCCTTGCTCAAACCTCAGCGTGTCACCACTCAAGGTGGCGGCCTGTGGTCGTGTAATAGAACGCGGGTTCACTCTGCATCGCGCGTTCTCCAAGAGCTGTCCTACGTTTTATGTACTTACACTAGCACGTCACGGCACGCTCTACCGGCTTGACAGGCATAGTCGCGCGGATGGGAGCGGGAGTAGATAGACCATCGCTAGCGTATCTTGCGAATGACGTAGCGACGGCATCGTTTGTCGACCTTCTGCATCCGCTAGACCGAATCCCGTTACATTTCATAAATCCGTGCGACAGGGGGTGGACGATGATACTGAACACAAGCTGACGATATTGCCGCATTCCAGTCTGCAATCACGTGCTGTTCGTAATTCTGCTACTGGCGCTGACGTCGCGTAACACTGACGCTCTAAACGGAGATGTGAGAGAGAGGAGTGAAAGACGCAGCACGAAACAAGTTGCAAGCATTCGCAGGTGCCTGATGTTCGAGTGGATCCCGTGCGCAGCAGGGCGGCACGTAATAACGCTGTAAGACATTCCGTCCGATAGCTGGCGGGATGGTGGTGGCTTGTTTCTCTGTTCATCACAGCGACCACTCTACAAGCTGGTCAGTAATCAATCGGTACAACACAGCCATTCTTACCCGTTTACATCCATACAAGAGGCCGCCACCAGTCCACTGACACCGCTCGTCTATCGCGGCCAATCAGAAGAGCAACTGCTCTCCAACAGTGACCCCGAATCTGACCTCGGTCGACTGTGGCGCCGCGTAGTGGACGATGGCGCACTCATCGATTCAAAAGAGGAGGCGTACGAGCGCGTGTTGTCCGGTGATTACAGCTTCATCAACGACGAGACTCTCGCCATCCTCTTCTTCGCCAGAGACTACCTACAGCACGGCCACTGCCGATTCACGCGGGTGCCCGTCTACTTCTACCCCGGATACCCAGTTTCCTTACACGGAGCAGCTTAACTACGGCATTCAGACGCTGTCAGAGCGAGGATTCATCAATCAGTGGAAGAAGGAGGCGTTGCCAGAGGGAGCCGAATACTGTCTTCAGTTTCACCCGCCCGTCGTCGGCGCCCAGTCGCTCTCTTTCTCGCACACCCGCAGTCTGTTCCTGACTCTCGTCATGGGTATAGGGGGCGCTGCCGTCTGCTTGCTGGTGGAGATAGTCATACATCACGTGGGCAGGAGGATCCGTACCTCGGCACCCTCCACGCGCACCGTAGAGATGCTCATCGTAGGGGGCGCCACTGCTGCCTGCGTGGCGGAAAACAGCAAGAGCAGCACAGCAGCAGCGCCCCTAGTGGTCTGTCGGCGGCTTCCGCTGAAGTCAGCCGGTCGTCTGATGTGTAAGTACTCACAGACGACAGAGAAACGCGCGAGACGTGCTATTTATCAATACGCATGCGCATAGCCCTACTTAGTTCACGTAAATGTACACTAGCTGTCGAATTTTGCACAGGGGAGAGATAGTGATCCGCTAGGGGACGGCTCTGATTGGCTAATTTTGTCTTTTATGTATTTTATTTTTTATTATTTTTGGCTAATTTTGTTTTATTTTAGAATTAGGGATAAGGTTAGGGTTAGGGTTAGGGTTAGGATTAGGGTTAGGGTTAGGGTTAGGGTTAGGGTTAACTGATTTCTATATCCACAACTTATTTCTATATTCACTATCTCTCCCCTGAGACCTACTACTAGCGGTCTACTAAGTGACGTAACAAGCTATACTGAGCGTGCACAGTCAACCCGTTCCCATTTAGCACGCTTCTGTATTTTGTGTCTGTACGCTGCGATTTAACGCGCGTCTGGCCCGGGCCTGGCCCGGGCCTGGCCCGGACTAGTTTGATGTGGGATCAAATTTTGCAGTCTGTCCGTACCTAATAAAGATCAGGGTAACGACTGTAATGACTATATGACTGTAACGAATGTAATGGGAAAGTTTGCGGGGTGAATTCGCTCGACAACGCACAGGGCTAGCGACGGGCGACTGCAGAGGTCATATAGGTGGCGATGACGGAAGTTGGTCATTGAGTATAATAGTGAGTGGTCAGCGTATATTACAAGCATGGTTTTTGAGACGAGTGTCTTCAGTATTAATTCTTTTCCTTTGTAAACCCTTAATTTATTCACGTATTACGAAATTGTGAAAGTTTAATATAATAAATGAACCTATATCGCGGTTGTTGTAGGTTATCACACACTCATTCTATAACTACATTCTTTCCAATCTCATCGTCTTTGCATTCGGCGACTAACTACGCACGACTAGCTTTATTGTTAATACGTGTCTGACTGCCTGTCTAAGCTGCTTCCTTTCTGCTTATAAGCATAGTATTACTATGGTATGTTGTATATGTTATATATCCATATATATGTATATATATATATATATTAAACATATCATTATTAAACAGTCGCGGCCAGGGGTGGCGGCAGGTTATGTTTTCCACCCCCAGACGAATGTTGCAGTGTTGGTTTTGTGTGTTTATGACATGCATCGTTTTCAGTTCAACTTCCGCTAGGTGCGCGTGGCTGTAGACTTACAACACCAATACACGAGGCTAAGGGGCAATCCACAGTTCTCCCCCACCTGCAGCGCTCGCCACTAATCCGGATCCAATTATTATTTAATTAATTAACTTAATTAATTAATTTTTCGCACTTAATTAATTATATCATTAATTATTAAAAATTCATCAATTGAGAGACTTCAGTCTGCCTTGGCGGAGGTCTGTGCGCCTCCGATGCTCTAGTTAAGCCGTAGTATATCTATGGAATAAGTCAGGAATGCCGGGCAGGCGTACCGTGAATTCGCAGCAAAAGACCATACCGCATTATAAATTACGAAGATCTGCTTGTATATATATTTAATAACTATTAATTTAATTAATTAATTTAATTATAAACACATCACTAATAACTTCAATAATAAGCCATCGCTTCCGATTATCGCGTCTGAAGTGATTTTTACTAATTGTTTTATTACATCGTTCGTTCGGTAACTAATTGTTGACGGGGCCATCGTGGCATTTCCATAGAAGTAATCATCAGTTAAATACTAGTGTCTCATATATTTCTATGGCAATTTCAGTATATCGTGTCGCTACGTTGTTTATTGTGAGTTATGGAATTGTAATCGTATATGGCTGTGTGGCGAATATATTTTCGTATTCTGATCGCGCAAAAGATCATCGCGTATCTGTATACAGAAGATGACACATAGCCGCGTTTGTATGTTGTTACGTGGGCTAAAACATCGTACAATCGACCGCGGTGAACAATGAAGAAATCAATAAAGTTGACGTTGAAGTGTTACTCGAAAAAAAAAAAAATTTTTCCCACACTTGTGTGTATGTGTGTGTCCGTTGTGTGTGTGTGTGTGTGTGTGTGTGTGTTGTGTGGTGTGTGTGTGTGTCGTGTGTGCATGCGTGCGGCGTGCATGTGGTGCGTGTGTGTCTCTTGTGGCGTGTGGTGTTCTGTGTGCGTAATTTGTGTGTGTGTGTGTGTGTGTGTGTGTGTGTGTGTGTGTGTGTGATGTGTGCGTGTGCGTGCGCGCCGCGCGTAGCGCGTGTGTGTAGTGTGTGTGTCTGATCTGTGCTGTGTGCGTGTGTTGTGTGTGTGTGGTGTGTGTGTGCGTGTGTGCCGACCATTCCGACGTCCCATTCCATCTATTATGTCTATTCCATACACTATTCACATCACTCGCTAATAATGAGGCGAAAACTGGCAAAATGACCAATGAGATTGTTTTCTTGTCAGTTTTTACTGGTTAACGATACAATCTTCACATTCAATAACACACAGCTTGGCAGTTTTGCTTTTTGTACAAAAAAGTAGCACCGTTTTGCTTCGTATCTTCAAACTTAGTAGCCTTTCACAGGTTTTGTTGTGATTACCGGTAGCCTGCAGCTCTTGTACCGGCCTACTACTATTACTTATAAACTTAAACCAGTTTTTGGAGGCTATTTAATGTCCTTTGCAACAACACCAGACACAATATATATCAACACTGGGACACACGTTCGAAGTCGAGCTTCCAATTAAGACGTGCTGCTAATTTACAGTCCAAACTTGAAGGAACGTATAGACTGGCTTCTCGATAGTCAATAAGAATCGACAGACGCCTTGCGCTGAACTCAGCGCCGTCGGTCGACGCTCCTGGGCGACGATCGTGTTGAGCGCGCCAGCAGACGGAGATACGCTTGGAGTCTTGGAGTTCAGTCTCAAGTGAACACGCAAGGTTCTCTTCGCGCGCCATCTCTCGCTCTGACGATAATATATCAACACAATGCGTCGTTTTGGTAAAATATACTCTGACAAAATCTGTCAAATTTTCGCAATAAACTAGTATTATTTACATATGACTTCTGTTTAAACGTCAGATAATGACAATCCGCGTGCCGCGCGCTGATCTTAAGTCTGCATTCCATACGAACCGCTTAAACCGAAGCTTCAAACCGAAGCGCCTCGTGCCAGGCCTACTGATTTTTTTAGCAAAGACAGAGCCAAGACGCACAACAATCAGCTACGTTTATATTCCGTCCGTACTCCAAGCATCGGGAACATGCGCCATGCGTGAAAGCAACCCCGAATCTTTCTCCAACTCACTCCCAACAACAAATATATGCGATATAGTGAAGCATGCGAACCGAACAGGATCCGATCAATGCGAGATATATGAATAACATAGTGCACTGCTAGAGTTCACTACCGATAGTAAATAATTATTTATTCTTATTTTCATGATAAGTTTCTCACGCCGAATGCTGATCATCGAGTTCTAGTCCGTACAGGTCGGCAGCACAGTTACCATCTCTGGTTTCGATTGTGATGCATTGTGGAACCCTCCGGCACGCCGGGTATCCCTCGGCGTGCTGAGACAAACAGCGTCCACGAAACAATACAAAGAAAGCGCAACATACGAAAACAGAACACCTTCTCTCCGCACCCCATCCGTATAAAAATGTGCACGACCGGACGAGAAGCGACGCGAGACAACCTTCTTATCCCGCTGTAGTTTACAGTTAAACTTACTCATAGCGAATTTTACGATTTCATACCCAGCTCGCGACTTATACCGCCGCCCCCTAAATACGAGGGGTTACCGATTTATTATATCACATTACAATAACTAGTTTATACCAAAATATATTGGCAAGTTGGCAACGGTTCACCCAGCCCTGTACTTTAAGCTGTGCTCTGGTGTATTGCCAATACAATCCATCTGACAGTCTTTATCAATATCAAGAGCTAATAATACATAATAATAACTAATAAATCCAGGAGTGACACTCCAACTACCTCATTCTACCGCCTCACATTCCATCTACAAACTATCTATTAGCTTATACTAGCTATTAGATCTATTATTGATTCACGTCCTGATAAATACATGATAATACAATAATAATAGACATAATAATACATAATTAATACATAATAATACATAATTAATACATATATTACCAGGAGTGAATAATATTATTCTGTGATTCAATTATTCTAGTCTATTAAGCTATGATACTATTAATATCTATTAATTATTCCGTCTATATTAATAATACATACATAATACATAATATATACATATTACATATATAAATTACATCATATATTAGTTAGCCTCTTGATCATATTTATTGGTAATAGAAGAGAAAGAAGAACATTGTACGTGTAAGTATCGACCTATTATAATTAGAAGTGGTTAGAGGGGAGGATAGCCAGGTGCAGAGTTAAGCATGCCCCTTTTTAAATACGCGCAATACGCATAGAACCTTCTGATCCCACAGATAAGTGGATCAAGAAAGTTGTAGATCACTCTAGATAGTCCCCCCGTAAAGTCTAGTCCCACAGCATGCAAGGCTACCGTCGCCGCTTCAGGCTGGCATCACTAGTCGTTAGTCCCAATGAGTCTTTTGTCACGACACTGACAGGCTACAAGGTCGCGAAGGCTACAGTTTCGAAGCCAGCGTCGCGCCACTACTTGTTCAGTATCGTCTGATTGATTGTACAAAAACAAAACCACTGCAGCCATGCCCTAAATACCCCATCAGACACATGCCCCGCCCACCTAGCCTTTCTCCCAGTCCCCCCCCCCCCACAGACAGCTCCCAATGCTCCTTTGTCGTCCGACAGGTGGACGCCACCTAGTTGTTTAGCCTCTCGCCCCCCGGACGGCTCACAGCTCGACGAATGGCTGTCGCCACCGTCGTCGACGAAGCGTCTATCCTCGCTGCACATACCTGAGTCCTGGCCTGCCCCCCGAATGGCGCCTCTCCCTCTGCCCGACGTCGTCGCGCCGTGTCCCGGCCGCCAGCAGCGGCCAGATCACTCCTGCCCACGACGCTCGCCGCCGACGTCGCCGCGGCATGCCGGCATCGCACGATCGCTGTTTGACGCTCACCATACCCGGCGCCCGCCGCCGCCGCGTCCCTGCCCCCCCCGCAGACACCGCAGAACTACGACGCCCGGTCTCGCTCCCCGCCGCCCGCCACCCGCGCCCCCCCACTGTCCGCGACGCTTCCGCCCCCGTCGCCCAGACTCTCCACCCCATCCCCAGAGCCCACGCCGTGACGCCGTCGTCCCCCCCCCCCCCCCCCTCGCTCGCCGTCACTCCGTCCCGTTCTCGTCGCACGATAGGCGACACTAGTGACCCATCGCACCCCCCTCCACCCCCCCCCCGCACGCGCCCCCGCCCCGCGACAGGCCGAGAAACGCGTATGCCCGGCTCTGCTACTCCGGCAGCCTACGCCGCCTCGTCTCGCAGCCCCTCCTACCCCTCTCACTCGCTCCCCCGCGCCTCCACAACATTAATCGCCTCGACCGGAGGCCCCCCGACAAAACCACCCCCCCCGCCCGCGAGCTCCCCCCCCCGCGCCACCCCCCTCACACCCCCTCCACCTCCTCTATCCCCTCTTCGCTCATCCCTCGTCCTCGACAAGGCGGGGACTCCCACCGGTCAGCCTTCCGCGGACCTGCCCGGTACGCCTGTAGCCTGCCCCGCCGGCCCGGCGGGACCGGTCCCTCGCCCGACCGCGCGTTGCTCCGCCCCCTCGACAGCACCCCGCGCGCTCACGGCGCCTCGCTCTAGGCGTGACCCGGACATCCACGGTCCGTCTGTTCTCCGTCGTCCATTCCCTCCAATCTCTCCTCCGATCATCCCCATCGCTGTCCTGTGGCTGTGGAGAGGGAGAGAATGAAACGGAGTAGTCGTTAGAGAGCCCTGCTCTCGTCAGGCCAGGCAATCGGGAAACTACAACACTGCATCATATAGATTATGATGATGCATCCGATCACTCACACACATATCCAGACCCCCCCCCCCCAGCAGCAACACACCCCCCACCCCCACCCCGCGCCCCCACACCGACCCACCACCCCACCACACCACCCACCCCCGCGGCCCCCCGCCCACCAGGGCTATGTGTGTGTGTGCGTTCGGTGAGTGCGTGTGTGTGTGGCGTGGCGTGCGTGGCGTGCGTGTGTGTGAGCTGCCCGCCGTCCGTGCTCCCGCCGCGCTGACGTGCGTGCGTCGCGTGCGTTGCGTCCGCGCTGCGCTGCGTGCGCTCGCGCCGTGTGTGCTCCGAGTGCGGGCGTGTGGTGCTCCTGTCGTGCCGTGCGTGTGTGCGTGCGTGCGTGCCAACGTCACCGCACCCTTGAGGAAGCGCGACTCAGCTTCGCTCCGCTGAACGATCGATGGACGTCGGCCGCCGACGCCCCCCCTTCTCCGCGCCGACGACGCACAACGACCGCGACTCTCTCCCGACCCGTGCTGCCCGCACGCCTCGGCCGCCCCAGCGCGCCTCCGCCCCCCGCCCCGCCCCCGCGTCGCGCCCACCCGGGGGCGCCCTGCATCGCCTCGTGCAGCGGCAAGCCGCGTCTCCTCGGTCGTCGCAGCTTCTGCGCCGTACAAAGCTGTCCACCAAGGGCGCCCGCGCGCTGCTGCTCTCACCCAGAACGGATCTCGCTGGTGCCGGCAGGCCGCACGCCATTCGGTTTCGCGTCGCGCACACCGTGCGGCAGAGGGCGGCCATACGCTCCCGCACAGGGGGCGCGCTTGCGTCCGTAGAGCGGCCCGACGCGGCCGACGTAGCTGCTTGGTCGACGCCATCCAGCCCAGCTCGCAGGCGCGGCAACGCGCGAGCGCTGGTAGCCCCCACCACGGCCGGCGGCGGGCGCGGTCGCGATGGCGAACGCGCGTAGCACGAACCGACTCCGACGCGACCGCCTGCACGCCGCGCGCCACGACCGCGCCACCAGCACGCGACGCGGCCGACCGCACCGCACGACCGACGACGACCGCCACGCCGACTGGCGACCATTCGCCAGGAACGCCTTGACGGAACGTATGCGACGCCCGATGATGGTCAGATCGGTGAGGCCTCGCTCGGCCGCACCTCTTTCTCTCCGCATTCAGCGGCGGCGCACGCAGACCGCGCGACACCCGCACAGTGTAGCCGACGGCGAGCGTCGCCGGACCAGGCCGACGTTACGCCACCTGGCTAGACGAACTCATGACGGGCGCCGCTAGCAAACCAGCGCGCCGACCGACGTCGTGTCGCCTAGCACGAGCGCGAAGTGGCGACGGACGGTCGCGGCGAGCGTCGGCCAGCGCTCTGGCAACGCGCGCAGACATGACGCGCAGACCGCGTGCGGGCGCAGGGCAGCGCAGGAAGACAACGCTGAGCCGCCGTGAGGAGGGGAAGGTCAATCGCCTGCAGCAGAGTAGGGGCCCACGCGCAACGTGCGGCGCGCGTTGTAGGCGTCGACGAACATGTAGGCAGGCCGCGCGGCGAGAAGGCGACGCAGCGAGCAGCAGCCCACGTTCGCAGCGCCCGAACCGACACTACGCCCCCCCTCTGCCCCGACCGCCACGTCGCGACCGTCGGCACGCCGACTGCGGCAAGACCCCTCCGGCTGTAAGAGCGCCGTAGACCGACCCCCCCGCCCCAGCGCGCCACCACCCCGCCGCGCGCCCCGACCGCGTACCACGTGCAGTTCCCCACGCCTCCGACTGGGTGCGCTCCCCCGCCCACCGCGCCCCTTCCCAGCCCTACGCGCCACCGCCGCTTCGGCGTGCGAAGAGAAACGATAAACCGGTTCGGCCACGCTGTTGCGCCCTCGGCAACCGCATCCCGCCCGCCGGGTGGGTCTCCGGTGCGAGCCGGGCGGAGGCGCGTTGTTTCCGGTTCGGCCCGTGCCCCGTCGGCTGTCGCCTCAATCGGGGCGTTTCGCGCGCTGAACTGGTTCACCTCTGCGTACGGTCGCCCGTCGCACAACGCGCCCGCCGTGCCCACTCGGCCGCGCGCTGCCCGCGTTCGCAACGCTCGTTGTCCGCAGCTGTCAGGGCGTGTAGCATCTGCCATCGGGGAACCTCGCGCGTGCGCATTGGGCTGCCCATCGTCGCCTCGCTTCGC
>NW_014578990.1:0-3307 GCF_000485595.1 Priapulus caudatus
TTATCGTGTTTTTATCGTTGGAAAAGTGTGCCAATATTACTCTACGAGTGGTAATGCATCGTTTACAGTCAAGCAATTTCAAATCATGGGAGCAGATTCAGAGAACATAGCTAACAAAAAATGGGCTGTTCCCTTTTATAGTATAGACTAGCAAAGTACCCGTCCTTCGGACGGTGGGAATTCATGAATGAGTGTATTAGTGTTGTAGCTCACCTAAGGATCAAGGGCTTCTTTGTAAAGTATGTTTTTGTTCTTCGCGTGATGTGTGTGAATGTACATCGCCCTGGGTTTGCCTACTTGTGAGAGGGCAACATAGAGCATGCCATGGAAGAAGACAGGTGTGGTCAGGCCCAAGCCTATGGTAGTGAAAGTCTATGGTAGTGATGCTCACGGGTGCGGGCATATGCTGTGAATGTAGAGATTCATGGTTTAGCTGAGAAGAAGTACTTTGAAGAAGTAAAATAGAATACAAAATTTTATTTGATGAGATTTACAGGTGATGGACACTAAATTACAGAACTTCATGGTTTTACCAACGGTAATAACAATGGTTGACGTAAACAGAGTCTGATTTCCCTTGAGTTTGATTGTAAGTAGTTTTCAGTTGAAGCTTTATCTCAGCGAAAGATTTAGCGCGTAAGAAGTCAACGTAAAGTTGGCCATGAGAGAAGACGGGTTTTGGGAGGAAAATGCCCAGCTTCTTGAAAGTTTGACCTTGCGCTTTATTGATGGTGATGCAGTAAGCCAAGCGAATATGGAACTGGCGGCGTTGAAGTGTAAATGATAGCTTGGCATCGGATGGAGCTAATATTATCCTGGGTATTAATGTTTTTTGTCTACTGCGAGGGCCGGTGCGTATTTCTGCATCAAGTACGTGTGTGTGAAGTCTACGGATTTTGAGTCTAGTACCATTGCAGAGTCATTCTCGAATATTTAGATTTAGTTTTCAGTGATAGTTTCTATGAGTTGTTTGTCAGTAGTTTAAATATGGTTTTCGGGGGCGGAGATTTTATCGCGAACGTCCTTTTTAGTTTCATGTAATTGCCTGACTGCCTGGGACATGAGTAACTGAAACTAAACCTTCGGACGGTGGGAATTCATAAATGATTGTATTAGTGTTGTAGCTCACCTAAGGATCAAGGGCTTCTTTGTAAACTATGTTTTTGGTCTTCCTGTCCTGTGTGTGAATGAACATCGCCGTGTGTTTGCCTACTCGTGAATGGGTAACATAGAGCATGCCATGGGAGAAGACAGGTTTGGTCAAGTCCAAGCCTATGTGAAAATCTGTCATTGGGCTTTGTTTATTGTCATAGCATAGCAAAGGCGGATAGAGAATTGCAGTCTTTTAAATTGAAATGGAAGATCTGATGTTGAAGGGATGAGGAGTGGTATATGCGTGGTATGAATACGGTTTTGCCAGTTGCTGGTACATGTAGGATGATGACGTCTATGACGTTGGCATGGCAGGCTATGATAGTACAGTAGATTAGGAAAAAATCGTTCAAATTGTGAAAAAAGTATGAAAATTGGTACACTTGCATACTTTTGTATGCTCTTTCATTTAAAAGCAGGACACACGCGATCCAACTACAACTTCGGCCGCCATCTTGAATTTAAAAATGGCCGCCGTCATTTCTTAAAAAATAGCTATATCTCGGTTAATAATCTTCGTACAGACTTGAAAATTGACTGACAGACGTAATTTGGGTTAAAGCAACATATAATATTGGCGAAATGGGAAACTGGCGAAGTGGGAAAATGGCGAAATGGCGAAATGGGAAACTGGCGAAGTGGGAAAATGGCGAAATGGCGAAATGGGAAACTGGCGAAATGGTTAATGGCGAAATGGCAAATGGCGAAGTGGGAAAATGGCGAAATAGAAAGACTTTTAGCTCAGCGGCGTTGGCGCGCGCCGAATGCGCACCGTGTGCGGGGGTCTTTACAGTCGTGTATCTAGCCATAGCCGAGTAGCCCTTCGCTCCCGTTATAGGACTATATACGAACAGCGATATGATGGAAAACGGCAGTGAATCTTTGCAAAACAGCAGGCGCTGACTCGTGCCCGCTCACTTTAGTGTCCCCGCTATTTAAATCCGACATTGCGACGTAGAAGTGTTTTTGATTCGTTTGCGTTTGATAAACGGCTTATCGAGCAAAATTACGGCGAGTTGAGTTTGATTTTAGCGTCATCGGCTAAAGTCAGGACGATTATGTCGTTGGCTACCGGATTTTTTCTGTTGTATCGCGGACTCTAAATCAGCAGACCATGCCACAGGGACTCCCTGCTGTCGTTTCCCCCTCATTGTTGTTCATATATCTCTGTAGCGGCAGCTAGCCGATGAGTGTTCGTTTTGCAGAACAATGGTGGGAAAGCCGGATCCGAGTGGCAAGTGGTAGACGGACGAGCGCATCTAATAAGCTCCGGCTTCAACGCAGTGTGGGTCATCAACCTTAAAGGTCTTCGAGTCTATTATCTAAATGGTATATATATTAATTTTTCATCTCTAATGATACACGATGTATATTCTGAGATGAAGGTTATAACGCTTGTGTATTTTTTGGGTAAGTTAATTCTGTACAAATGTTTCAGTTTTTGACGACGACGTGGTTTTCTCGTGGCGCGGTTCTTCTGTGTCATGGCATAACATATATAATGGCTCATAACAAATATATGCGGATCATTGCAGGCATATCTGATGCGAACCCGATAGGAACTTCCTGGAACAGCTTAGACGGTTCCTTCATTTGGATCAGTGTCAATTCCGCCAACAACGAGCTGTGGGGCTTAACCGATCGTCAGGAAGTTGTCCGCCGTCTGGGTATATCCGCGACCGATAACGTCGGTGTGGGCTGGTCAGGCGTACTACAAGAGGCGATTAAGGTGGTGTCCGTTGGTCAGGCAGGAGTCTGGACAGTAAATAGTACGAACGTTGTCTTCTACAGAATCGGCACCGGAAACGGAATCGGAGGTGAAGGTACGTGATTAAGTTCGAGTTTGTGCACGCTACAAACAGAAAGTGACTTCGTGGTAATTAGTTGTTTTTAATTAGTGTTAATTAATGATGAGTTATTTATAAGTGTAGATTGGGCGATATATTGTATTGGTATGTAAATATCGGACGTTACGTCGTTGTGTTTATAGATCTGTGTGTAGCGCGTAGTGTGTAATGTGATATGTGTGTCGTATGTGTAGATCTCGTGTCAAACACAGAAAAAAAGGCAAGTATACCGCGATATGAGCAGTGTCAATGGTTGCCGACGCGGTGGATGGTATCTGTCACTGCTTTCTCCGCTCGTGCGCGGCGGG
>NW_014578990.1:6519-8481 GCF_000485595.1 Priapulus caudatus
CGACTCAAATTTATTAGCATTGTTGTAAAAAGAATATTAAATTGATTTATTTTAGACCAAGATCATAAATAAAGTCGAGAAATAAAAATTAGTCTTCCTAAACAATATTTTTCTATCATTTTTTCATCAAAATATGTATCGGGTTTTAAAGTTGTAGAAAATGAACTCATTGAATGATAGTTTTGGTGTTTTTGACTTAAAAAAAAAATGTAAGTAAAAAATTTTTTTTTTACCTACCGACCTACCCTTTAAAAAAATTGATTTGGAACCGTAAACAGACATTTTTTTATTTTATGCCTAATATCGAATTATATCAGTAGTTTGTAAGAATTGATATTAGAATTGAAATCCCCAATATCAGCAGTTTGTTTGGTCAGCAGTTAATAATTTCAGGAGCTTTCTGGTCAGCAGTTGATAATCACTGTCTGTGGGGCTGTCTGGGGGTTTAACATGTGTTGCCAACAATACATAATTCATGCAGGAATTAGTGACAATCGGCAGGAATAATGCCATTTATTGACTGGGCAAACATGGTCACTGTGTTTGTGTAGGCCTACGAACTATAATTGTTATTCAAGAAACAGGCATATTGATATTTCGGAAAACCTACCTTAAGTGCAGGAGATAAAGGTATATTAACTTGTATTAACTCAGCTACAAAGTTTTCAGCGTTAAACTCAACCGAACGTAAAGATGTGGTTATTAGCACATTGTCGTGAAGAGCCTCATTATGGATTTTGGGATATCCCAGGGTAGTCCCATGAGGGGAATTCCTTAACTTAAAAATAACTTGGCTAATAAAAATTTGCTGTTTCCCTTTTATAGTATACATTTTAAATTAAACATATTTTTAATATGCATATATTTAGGATGAAAGAAAGAAGTTGCGCGCCTGGCGAGAAATAGATGTTTTTTATTGTCGAGTTTCGAACTACCGACCCCTAACGTATGAGGCAAGCGTGTTACCACTGCGCTACAGCGCAAGCTGCAACCGTGCTATATTGGTTAATGGTAGTGACGTCGATCGATATACCGGTATGGTATCGGTACACCAGTGTTAAATAAAACGGCTTCAAATTCAAATTTATCGTGTTTTCATCGTTGAAAAAGTGCGCCAATATTACTCTATGAGTGGTAATGCATCGTTTACAGTCAAGCAATTTCAAATCATGCGAGCAGATTCAGAGAACATATAGCTAACAAAAAATGGGCTGTTTCCTTTTATAGTATAGATGTTCATATTTAGTTGACTGGCTAATGATAGTGTTCGATGGATGTATTGTTCGATGAGTATATTTCCGCACAGGTACTGGCTGGGAACTGGTGGATGGCTCACTGAAGCAGGTTTCCTCTGGTGATGGTGTCGTGTGGGGCGTGGATGAAAACAACAATATCTTCAAACGCACCGGTATTTGCACCTAGTGATTTACGTTCTCCCATAATTCTTGTAGTAGTTCTTACTAGGTCCTCTATAATTCTTTCGAACAATATTCCGACTTCAAATAGATTTGTAATACAATGATAAATTCAGTAACTAGTATATCATTTTCCAGTTCGTTTATAAATGGACTATTTTGTCACCACCAGGTATAAATGATACAAATCCGACTGGAACAGAGTGGCAGCCTATTTCCGGTACACTCAGCAAAGTGAGCGTGAGTTCAGCGTCGAACTTCGTGTGGGGACTGGACGGTGGCACTGTATATCAACGCATGTTCTAACATGTACAAATACCTTCAAATTTTATTGTTCGTAGTCGTTGCCCTTCAAATATTCTTGGTACGTGCTTAGCACGTATGAATACATTTAAAATAGAATAACAACTGTAGTTATAGCTGTATATATAGAATGCTGGCTATTGGTCAGAGAGCTATAGTTTTGTCTGCAGCTTAAAAACAACTTAAAAAAATAATGTATCTATATGTACGAAACACAGTCGATATTAGTGACACGATATAAAAA
>NW_014578990.1:12256-29643 GCF_000485595.1 Priapulus caudatus
CAATATATCAACTTCTTTCTTCTTCTTGCTTCTAATGCAGTATGCAATATATATATTAACTTCGTTCTTCTTCTTGCTTCTAACGCAGTATAGAGTATATTAACTTCTTCACTGCTGCACCAACACTGTCGCACCTTCACATGTACAACTGACTCAACGGCAATAAGTGATATCGGAATGGGAGAGCGAGAGTGCGCGCGTGCATACATGGCGTGTATACGACGAGGGAGAGAGTGAGAGAGAGCGAAGTGAAAAAGATGGAGGGGGAGAGACAGAGTGGATGTGAGCGAGAGAGAGGGTGGTAGCGACCGAGGTTGGGCCAGCGAGAGAGAGGATGGTAGCGACTGAGGTGGGGCCAGCGAGAGAGAGGGTGGTAGCGACTGAGGTGGGGCCAGCGAGAGAGAGGGTGGTAGCGACTGAGGTGGGGCCAGCAAGAGAGAGGGTGGTAGCGACTGAGGTGGGGCCAGCGAGAGAGAGGGTGGTAGCGACTGAGGTGGGGCCAGCATGAGCGCACGAGAGGGGAGTGTGGAATACAAGAAATCCCTGCTGCACGCGGCGGAATACAAGAATAACGATTGCGGGGCGTGTGGTGCTGCTCCGCTGCCTGACGAGGGGGTGCCCCCTGGTGGCATCACATTAAATCAATGGACGGCGGATGCACATTCTGCCCCTGCCTATCATTGTAACCTAGGTGACACTCATGGCGTGTGGCCGTGACTACCTTCAGTGTCTCCGTCGTCCTAGTGCCCGTTCTATTGTTAGAAAAGCGTCTGTTCTCTCCATGATGATTACCGGCGCCACCTGGTGAGAGCTGCAGTTATTTACGTAGCGCAGCATGGCGTGCGCGCTGCAGCGTAGTGTTAACTGTGTGTGTGCGCGCCCATGTCACTATTTTGTGTCTGAGGATACACTTAATCAGCGTCACGGTCTCTGTGTCGTCATCCTATTGAAGGGCAACGCAGTATTAATGTTAGCAATCACCGTGTAATGTATTAAGGCAACAGTTACTAGTTTCGTTTTGGGGAAGCTGTTGTGTAGCATATTAATTTCGAGCAGGCGGACACCTTCTTTGCCTCGATACACTTCAACCAGGAGTTTGAGTTGCCTGTTAGCTTATTACATTTTTGCCATCCAGACTAGATTATTTCATCGATGTACAGCAGTTTCGGTATACTCTAGCCAGTTAGGATTTGTGATGTATGTAAGCTATAAATCTGGGGCATTACACCTGAAGCGGATAGTAGAAGTTATATTATCTGCAGCTGGTCTAGCTCCAAGAAACGGTATTGCTAGGGTTAGATACTCTATACCCTAACGTCAATTTAGGTGTATTGACGTTAGTCACACAGCCTGGTCGGGTTACAGCTGGTCATGCTACAAGCGGGGAGTTATTGAGACTAGTATAGTCTATTAACTTAGCCGTACGAATAGCGCAGCAGGTGTTACTGGCGGATTTAGATATCTGGCATTTTTTCTTGTGCTCCCAAAACCTGTCTGTGAGGCGCTATCCAACACCATGGATGCAAACAATGTGCCGCTATGACCCGTAACCTTTGTCGCCGTGATTTCGTCGCTTTTACGTTTTAGCGAAGGTTGGTTTGATTTTTCAGCACACCGACTGAATCCATGCATAGAACTTGAATAAGTTGCAGCTAATCGGCATTGAATCTTCTTTATTGCCTATCCAATTTAATTTAACAAGCGCATACACTAACAGTCCTGTGGCGAAACACCCGCAAAACCTGGGCAATAGAGGAGCGCAGCTGTGTGGATGCCCCCTGACTGGCACGTACCCCAATAATAGTTAATACAATTATTGTGTCCGTATCCGTTTCCGCTACGTTAATTTCATCAACATTTATTCGATTAGTGCTTGTGCTTGTGCAGTAATATTGTTGCCTAATGACACATGTTATCATCTTTGAGTACACTTAGTTTCAACATCAGATATGTGTTTGTATATATCTATGGTTTCAACTATCGATCAATTTGAGATATTATATAATATAATATGATAATAAGTATATTATACTAGCTTGGGTACTCGGCGTTCCCCAGGGAAAAACATTTGGGAACTACTTGTAGAGCAAATTCTGATACATATATTTACCTAATTCTAAGGATAGAGTCGTAACAGAGAAGCAAAATAAGATGGGGTAAAAAATATTCTGACAAAAACGAAGTAACAAGAACAAAAGTTCGAAAGATTCTATGATTCAATGTAGTCAAAGCTTCTGGATATACAACAGCGCCAAGTTATTATGAATATGCCTCTGCGGCTGTGCAAGCCTCGTCTCACCGTTTAAATACACAACTGATGACGTCTGTCACGTGTCTCTCTTATGATTGGGACTTGCAATACATCAAAATAATACGAAATCTACGAAACTATCATTAGTATTTCAAATTACTGCGTATTAAATATTAGGCATCTGAGGAGTTGACAATTCGACTAACAACCAGCAGCATTCAGTGAGCGCACAATATAAATCACAAAGGAAATACGCTGCCAACGACTCTCACTTATTGTACAATAATGAAACACGCTACATAGAATAAATAACTACAATAAAAAAATAAGTCAATAAACAAAATCCGTCAATATAGCACGATATCAGATTCGGGTTTCGACAGGTTCCGACACAGTTTCCGACTTGGTTCTTTCTTCTTCTTGCATATAATGCAGTATGCAGTATATTAATTTCTTTCTTCTCTTAGCTTCTAATCCGGGTATAAACACAGAGTTTCCGACTTGGTTGTCCTTTTCTTGCTTCTAAAGCAGGATGCAGAGTATATCAACGTGGTATGAAGTATATTAACTTCTTTCCTTTTCTTGCTTCTAATGCACTATGCAATATATCAACTTCTTTCTTCTTCTTGCTTCTAATGCAGTATGCAATATATATATTAACTTCGTTCTTCTTCTTGCTTCTAACGCAGTATAGAGTATATTAACTTCTTCACTGCTGCACNTCAGCAACAGTCCTCCTTCTCGATTTCCAGCCGATCCTCTCTCGCTCTCCGTCATCCTTCCTCTGTTTCGTTGCTGGCCCGTAGATCGATATAGTGTTTCGGCTATACTCTCTCCCATCTCATCATCGGAACTAGCTCTTTCCGTCCTTCTCTCCCTCTCTCGCTCTCCGTCATCCTTCTTCTGTTTCGTTGCTGGCCCGTAGATCGATATAGTGTTTAGGCTATACTCTCTCCCATCTCATCATCGGAACTAGCTCTTTCCGTCCTTCTCTCCCTCTCTCGCTCTCCGTCATCCTTCCTCTGTTTCGTTGCTGGCCCGTAGATCGATATAGTGTTTCGGCTACACTCTCTCCCATCTCATCATCGGAACTAGCTCTTTCCGTCCTCTCCCTCTCTCGCTCTTCGTCATTCTCCCTCTGATTCGTTGCTGGCCCGTATCGATATAAGTAACTTGCGTTGTGTCCGCAAAAGGATACCCACGTTTTGGACTGTCGACGGCACCAAAATGTAACGTTGAATTAAGAGTTCATGTAGAATGATGTAGAAACAGATCCAAACTTGTGTGGTAAACTGTATAACTTTTAATACTCGCATACACAGTGTAGTCACAACTTGCACAGAGAGACAAAGACACGCGCACACGCGCGACCGCGCGTCCTCTCGCGACCAGCACCAGACCCAATCTCCCTCTCAAACTCTACTATCCCCCAAAACTCCTACAAACATCCTGCCCGCACATGTACCCGTTCTCTCCAGCTCCAACCGTTCCCCTCATTTCACAATCACCCTAGAAACTGCCTAACCTAGACTCGCTTATCCAACTTCCTGTAACATCAATGCCGCCCATCTGGTTGAGCGACACTGTCTAGCTGGACTATATGGCTAAAACAACTACCAGTCTATCTCCACTCAACTAATCCAATGAACATGTGTAAAACACACTTATAATATGACGTTGGGCCAACGTTAGCAATATGACGTTTAGGCTAACGTTGGCAATATGACAAGGACAAGGACTTTATGCACTCTGCTGTTCTCCTTTGCTTGTAGCCATTAAGATCTGTTCCACGCTAAAAAAATGTGTTGTGATATTAGCAACTTTAATGATACACATAAACCGTCGTGGATTTGCAATATATGCAATCACACATCAAGTTCTTACTTGTCAGATTACCAAGCACACAATCGGCTGGGTAACCTGGCTCCATTTTAAATATAATTTAAAATCACAATATGAATCATTCAGTCAGCTACTGCGCATGCGCGAACCCTGCTTTTAGACTATTTATCATAGATAAAATTCTAGAATACTTGCTAATGTACCAAGCGGTAATATATTGGGTTGCATATGCCCAGTATGCAGAATCTGTTAAAATAACGACTTGTTGGACGAACATATAGATGTGCAAGCGAGGGCGGAAACTTCGTCCTCCTCATCCCAGCCGACAGAGAAAAAGCGAGTGCACGCGCGAGAGAGAGAGAGAAAGAGAGAGTGTGTGTGTGAGAGAGAGTGAGTGAGAGAGTGAGAGAGAGAGAGAAAGAGAAAGAGAGCAAGAGAAAGAGAGAGAGAGAGCGAGAGAGAGAGAGAAGGAGAGCGAGCGAGAAAGAGAGAGAGAGAGAAGGAAAGAGAGAGAGAGAGAGCGCCTCCGCGTAGCGATCTCACGTAGATCATGATTTCCAGTTCCAGCTGCAGCATAATCGACCAGAACTTGAACTGGGGACTTGTATCAGCTCGGCTAGCACACCAGACTTCTACTGACATTGGAACCTGTCCTCATCCAACCCGTCACAGTATTGGGTGTAACCCTCCTGTCGAAGAGATACAGAACACTAGCTGTGACCTGGTGAGCCATCGAGTGCGCGTCACATGGGCGGCTTTGATGAAGGAGTCGGCTGTTCCCGGTGTAGCAACTCCTGCCTGAACCAGGGCTTCTGTCCATCCACTGCAATCAAGAAGGTCGCCCAGAGTGTTGAATGATGCTTTTCGATGTGAATCCGGCAAACAGGACTGTTCCAAGCTGCTCCAGCCTGGTGTTGTACAGGGTTGCGATGTCTATCAGCTTGAACACTGGTGCCACAGTAGAGTCCATACGGGCTTCCTCAATGTAGGACACCAGTTCAGCCAGGGCTATGCGTGATTTACGACGTCTTGTTTGGATCCTCTTTCATCTTCGTGCCTCTGGCTTTGTTGTACAGGGAGGCTAGACACTTAACATGGTACTTGGCTCTGTGCTAAAGATCTCCTCCACTTAGTTTAGCCAACAGTGGTTTGTCCTCTAGTTTCAGGGCACATTTCCTGACACGGGCATCAAGCTCATGGTGAAGCCTCGTGCAGAGTCTCCTTACCCGCCTGTCCGTCACAAAAGAAACACTTGTAAACTGAAGGTTGTGGTTGGTCTCTATCTGACGTATGTACTTTCTTGGAGCATCTGCACTGTGCTCACAGGAGGTTTTCCTCTTCTCGGCTCGAAACAGTTGGGTTTTTTGTATTCGAGTCTACACGAATCATGCCACCTGGCTCTGTGTGGCTCGAATGTTGCTTGAATGCCCTCACCATCATCCAGTTTGGAGATATCTATAGTCTTTGGCAGACATCCGATCTTGCTGAAGGCGAGGAGATTGTCTGCAAGAGTCTGGTACCCAGAACCACCAGTGCTACGCTTTGATTCAGCTGACAGCATAGCTTCTCAGAGGTGTCTTTCTGACATAACACACACTGGTCCCAATGTGTCAGATATGGAAGATGTGTACCAGATGAGCCTGGCTGTTGGGGGTCCAATACCATAAAACGTTTGGCCATTGTCAGTCAGTCAAAATACCTTTAGTGTACAGCACCAGATGCAAACCACCACCGTGACCTGAAAGAAGAATTAGCAGAATCGCTCGCAACCATACGCCCGCGCGCATCGCTCGCATTCAGCATGTTGAATATTTCTGCCCGGTTTTTCATCGCTTGCATACAGCCATGCGCTGCATGCGCTTGCATGCGCTTGCACTAGCGTAGCTGGTACCCGCTCACACCTCTCGCCTTAGTTACTCATGATGGGGTCGAGTAAACGAGGTGGGGGCGAGTACCAGTCTAGCACCAGCGCCCCAACAATGAACAATCGCGTTCGAACGCGAATGGTAGCAGCCAATCATGTGTACAGCTGCACGCGCAACTCGAACGCGTTCCAAAATCGTGAGCGAAAACATACGCTGCCGGGCAGCGTACAGAATCGCTAGTGTGTCCTATAGTGTGTATATATGTGTCTATAGTGTCATATATGTGTGTATACTAGGCTTACGATATGCACAATGTCTGAGCTCTAGTACATATGTAGCAAGACAGATCTGTCAGATATGATAAGCATGACAAGGAAGAAAAACGTCATTTGCGTCCCTGTTAGGCCACCATACATAATTGTGTTCAAGTCCACGTGAGGCCTATGCTTAACATGTCAATAACAAATGATACATATATCCACTAGAATGTGTTTTGCACCAACCATACTTGATATAGTTCAACTTATGGGCAAAAATGGTAAATTGAGGCCGCCATTTTGTAAAATGGCCGCCAAAGCTACCATGGGACAAATATGCGATGTCCCTATATCCAAAAATATTCCTAAGGGTATGTCCTAACTGTGTGCCAAATGCCATGCTTTTATCATCAAACCCACAATTCTGTCGAAATATATCACATATCTGCTGTACTATGGCCCGTTGTCAGAAACAAAATTAGTCTTAACATTAGTCTTAACATTAACTTCCACTCGTAAACCGTTGACAGAAACATCGCAAAGTTACGAGAATGAAAAATCCTTGCAAATATCTGTGATGTTTCTGACAACGGCCCCCAGGGGACGCGCGCGTACACGCAAACACACGCACACGCACACGCACACGCCAACGCACACTGCCACGTACGGCACACAAACACAGACACCAACACCAGCACACACACACACACACACCACACAACCCACACACACACACAGGCGAGAGAAGAGAGAGAGAGAGAGAGAAGAGAGAGAGAGAGAGAGAGAGAGAGAGAGAAAGAGAGAGGCGTGTGTGTGTGAGAGAGAGACGCACACACACGCAGGCACGCACGTACACACACATACAAAACACACACACGATATCTCTCTATCTATTTGTCTCTCGCTTGTTCTCTCTCTGCCCCTTTCCACAGCACAGCAATTCACGAGTTGCATGCTGCTTATTGCTGGGTTTGTCCACACCACCGGAGCTTGTACGATTAGGAGTGTACAGCACGCACCGCACGCCACAGACACGCCGAACCGCACGCACAGCACGGCACGCACGCACGCACGCACGCACGCCACATGCAGAAACACCGACGCGCGCGCGCACACAGAAACTAGGAATATTTTTGGATATAGGGACATTGCATATTCCTCCTGGGGCCAAAATGGCCGTGATCGGGTATTACATAACACATAATCTGTAGAAGTTGTGCAACTTTTTATACTGGAGATGCATGTAAGTGATGCAATATCACTTAAAATATAATCTGGGATGCCAATTCAAGGTCATACACCTTACATAACCGATTCATTTGGCCTATCAGGCAACAATTACGCAACATTTTTTTATTTTTATGAGTTTTGTCTGTATTTTGCAATCTGAAAATGATCAGTTTATAACATTAAACTGCACTGCCACTGTGGAAGTGCGTTTACCCTTATATATTATCATACATTTATATTTTACCCTTACATTGTCAGTGGGTACATGTCTACATCATATTGAAATATAACAATCCGCCATGCGGACAAAGCCATCCATGATACTGCAAGATCTACTCCCGAGCACACTGTCCGCCGCAGTGGCATAGTGCCGTGCACTGGAGTACAGCCTTCAAACACTTGCATTGTCCTCTGCATCCCTTCTTGCAGCCGCATCTGAGAAGTTGCCGGCATACTTGCGTTGCCTCCGGGAGGGTTGTCCAGCAGACGTTCCAGCCAGTATCACTCTTCACCCACCCCCATTCGCTAGGGGATGGGATTTCTGCTGCAGGAACCATCATCTGGCCCCAACAATAGCCAGCTTGGTAGGCAGTTCTCCTGATGTGCTGTCTGAGGGCTTCTGGGTGAAGAGCTGCTTACGTGCATCGTTGACATGCTCGTGGCTGCTAGTGCGATCATACAGGAGAACGACGAAACGCTCCAAGGTCTCCAGGCTGTCATCTACGATTGAGGGGTTTGGTGTAGCGCCCAAGGCACAGAAGGTCGCAGTGACCTCATCACAGGCCTTCCACGTCTCCCATGCAGTCTTTTTGCTCCTGCCTCCAAAGCTTGACACGGTATCACACCCAGTGAAGGCATGAAATGAGGGTAATCCACGACACTTGTCAGGCCCCAATGCCTGGGCCATCTCGTGAGCTGCTAAGTACCTAAAGCTCTTCCCGGTACCGAAAGCAACCCACAGCTCATCTATGTTGAGGCGTTCGGCTGCTGCCACAGCAAGGACTACGACATCCGTGTCAACTGTGCGGATCGACACCTTGGTGTAGCCCTGCTTCACAGCATCTTCCACGTGGAGCAGCATCCTGGTATCTGCTTCTTCATGTGTACATGGAGCAAGACCAGCGATGTCTCTGGCCTGCGTACAGACCACATCTTTGTGGAGAGTGCTGATGACTTGTTTCTCTGTCTCTTGAGCAGCTAGTCTCGTCGCTAGGAAGGAGAACAGCTCCACCTTGTTCTCGTCGATCCGTAGGAAGGCCTGCCAGTTTCCTGGTATGGAACTAGATGGCTCGACTCGTCTCCGGATGCCTCTACCTCTCTTTGTTCGAGTGTCGGCCTTCAAACTGTCTGGCAGGTATTCATCCCAGACGACATCCACTCTGATTGCATGCTGTAGCTGAGATGTGATGTACGGCAAGAAAACCTGTGTTGCATAGTCACAGAACGTCTTCGCACCACCAGGTGACAGTTGACTTCAACGTGAGGACTGGCTACATTCTCTTGTGGAGGGATCATATCTTCTAAGCATACCACGAGGTCAGACTTTTTGCCCAGTCTCATTTTGCCCATCTGTGACAGGGCAGGGGGACAGGCCTGGTTCTCATGAGCAAAGAAGTCGTCGAGATCTCCATCACGCATCTGGGCTGAAATGAACAACCGGGAGAATAGGGAGCAGTCATTCTTGAGCAACGCCAGCTGAAGCTGGGTTCTTGATTTCTCTCTGACTGGAGGTCGGCTGAAGAGAGGAAGGTTGTTTCTCCTGATTGGGTCGGTGATGGGCTTCGTCTGGTTCACAAGCCGCTCATTGACATACGTGTGGTACTGCTCCTGCCCCAGCTTCTCGATCTGGTGCACAGTGTCGATGACTGCTGGGTCTGCCAGGTTCCTGCTGTCTAGTACCAGGAGATCATTGCTGTCATCACAGAATGGGTTCCCCATTTCTCTCATGACACCGGAGAGTGACTTAACATCTCGAGCAAACGCCAGCTGTGTATGCTTTGTCTGCTCATGGTGCCTGGAATCAGGCTTCTTTGTTCTCGTCTTTGCTGTGGCGCGAAACTCTGCAATCACTCTTGCCATCTCAGCACCGGACAGCATCCAGCGCTGCAATGCTGCAGGATTCTTAGTCAGGCCGACTGCTCCGCAATTGCCTTTTACTGATGCATTGTTTTGCTCATGGGCCTGATCAATAGGAATGGCCGAGAAAGCATGCCTCGTCTTCTTGACAGTGAAGTTTCCAGCCCGAAACTCGGCAAAGACATCAGGATGCTTAGCCTTGAGTGTCACCATGTCACGCAGATGAATGGGAATCCACCTGGCATAATTTGTGTGTCCCAAGGCGAAGAACCAGGGGACTATCTTGCTTAAGGCATCGATATAGAGCATGAAGTCGCCCTCGCGTAGCGATCTCACGTAGATCATGATTTTCAGTTCCAGCTGCATCATAATTGACCAGAACTTGAACTGGGGAATTGTATCAGCTCGGCTAGCACACCAGACTTCTACTGACATTGGAACCTGTCCCTCATCCAACCCGTCACAGTATTGGGTGTAACCCTCCTGTCGAAGGAGATACAGAACACTAGCTGTGACCTGGTGAGCCCATCGAGTGCGCGTCACATGGGCGGCTTTGATGAAGGAGTGGCTGTTCCCGGTGTAGCAACTCCTGCCTGAACCGGGCTTCTGTCCATCCACTGCAATCAAGAAGGTCGCCCAGAGTGTTGAATGATGCCTTTTCGATGTGGAATCCGGCAAACAGGACTGTTCCAAGCTGCTCCAGCCTGGTGTTGTACAGGGTTGCGATGTCTATCAGCTTGAACACTGGTGCCACAGTAGAGTCCATACGGGCTTCCTCAATGTAGGACACCAGTTCAGCCAGGGCTATGCCGTGATTTACGACGTCTTGGTTTGGATCCTCATTCATCTTCGTGCCTCTGGCTTTGTTGTACAGGGAGGCTAGACACTTCACATGGTACTTGGCCTCTTGTGCTATAAGATCTCCTCCACTTAGTTTAGCCAACAGTGGTTTGTCCTCTAGTTTCAGGGCACATTTCCTGACACGGGCATCAAGCTCAAAGGTGGAAGCCTCGTGCAGAGTCTCCTTACCCGCCTGTCCGTCACAAAAGAAACACTTGTAAACTGAAGGTTGTGGTTGGTCTCTACTCTGACGTATGTACTTCCTTGGGACATCTGCACTGTGCTCACAGGAGGTTTTCCTCTTCTCGGCTCGAAACAGTTGGGTTTTGTTGTATTCGAGTCTACACGAATCATGCCACCTGGCTCTGTGGTGCTCGAATGTTGCTTGAATGCCCTCACCATCATCCAGTTTGGAGATATCTATAGTCTTTGGCAGACATCCGATCTTGCTGAAGGCGAGGAGATTGTCTGCAAGAGTCTGGTACCCAGAACCACCAGTGCTACGCTTTGATTCAGCTGGACAGCATAGCTTCTCAGAGGTGTCTTTCTGACATAACACACACTGGTCCCAATGTGTCAGATATGGAAGATGTGTACCAGATGAGCCTGGCTGTTGGGGGTCCAATACCATAAAACGTTTGGCCATTGTCAGTCAGTCAAAATACCTTTAGTGTACAGCCACCAGATGCAAACCACCACCGTGACCTGAAAGAAGAATTAGCAGAATCGCTCGCGATCCCATACGCCCGGCGCATATCTCGCATTCAGCATGTTTTCCCGGTTTTTCATCGCTTGCATACAGCGCATGCGCTTGCACTAGCGTAGACTGGTACCCGCTCACACCTCTCGGCTTAGTTACTCGATGGGGTCGAGTAAACGAGGTGGGGGCGAGTACCAGTCTAGCACCAGCGCGCCCAACAATGAACAATCGCGTTCGAATGCGAATGGTAGCAGCCAATCATGTGTACAGCTGCACGCGCAACTCGTACGGCGTTCCAAAATCGTGCAGCGTACAGAATCGCTAGTGTGTCCTATAGTGTGTATATATGTGTCTATAGTGTCATATATGTGTGTATACTAGGCTTACGATATGCACAATGTCTGAGCTCTAGTACATATGTAGCAAGACAGATCTGTCAGATATGATAAGCATGACAAGGAAGAAAAACGTCATTTGCGTCCCTGTTAGGCCACCATACATAATTGTGTTCAAGTCCACGTGAGGCCTATGCTTAACATGTCAATAACAAATGATACATATATCCACTAGAATGTGTTTTGCACCAACCATACTTGATATAGTTCAACTTATGGGCGAAAATGGTAAATTGAGGCCGCCATTTTGTAAAATGAGTGTCTTCACACTACTCAGCCAGGAGAAGGCAGCATCACACAGTTCGCACTTATACGGTTTCTCTCCTGTGTGAGTTCTCATGTGTGTCTTCACAGCACCCGATTCTGAGAAAGCAGCATCACACAGTTCGCACTTATACGGTTTCTCCCCCGTATGCGTTCTCATGTGTGTCTTCACACTACTCAGCCCTGAGAAGGCAGCATCACATAGATCGCACTTATACGGTTTCTCTCCCTTGTGCGTTCTCATGTGTCTCTTCACATGACTCGGGCAGGAGAATGCAGCATCACACAGTTCGCACTTATACGGTTTCTCCCCCGTATGCGTTCTCATGTGTGTCTTCACATAACTCCGACCGGCAAAGGCAGCATCACACAGATCGCACTTATACGGTCTCTCTTTCGTGTGAGTTCTAATGTGACTCTTCACCTGACTCAGACGGGCGAAGGCAGCATCACACAGATCGCACTTATACGGCTTCTCTCCCGTGTGTGTTCTCATGTGTGTCTTCACACTACTCAGCCAGGAGAAATCAGCATCACACAGCTTACACTGAAACGGTTTCTCTCCCGAATGAATTCTCACAAATTCCATCGTGCTTCAGAGTTAGCTGCCACGTACTGGTCACATGCGCAGGGTTTCTCCTCTAGTGCTCGAGTTGTGACTACCACGAGTCATGCCTTGAAGATAGACGGCCTCGTCACACTTGTAGAATCAACGTCCTGCATAGGCTCTCCTACAAATTATTAAAGAGAATTAGCATCCATGATATGACTGTATACTGATGACTATGCATTGATGTCAATTAAAGAACATGCCCTGGTCATGTTTCTAAAGCCACCGAATACTGAATATCGAAACATTTTAATCTAAACATCACACAACATTCTAGGTTTGAGAAGTTTAAGCACATAATGTATATCATGAAAATAAATACACTGAACTTTTGCCTTAAACATGAGCTAACCCGATAAAGATCAAGACATCGATCATCCGAATTCTGTTCTCGTATCAGACTGATGTTATAAATGTCAGTGCTGTGGTTATATACCTGATATAGATCCTGATACCAGGACAAACGCTGATTATTTTCCCTAATTAATTTTGGCCATTTTCTTTGGCCATCAATCCAACGCCATTGCGCGCCTATAATTCAAACAAAAGGCAGCTACCTAACGCGCTATTGCTAACTCAGCGAGGCATGTGGCTCGCTGGGAGATTAGGCATCAACACTCGGCGAGATAACTTTTGACCCGGTATACAGCTACACAGGCCACCTCTGTACATAGCTGGCATGCCTTCACGCACGCACGCCAATCGCATGATTAGCTCGTCGAGTGTTGTGTCGATGTCCAAACTCCCCGTGCGCCACAACGCCACATTCCGCATTCCGAGAGAGCAAACACAGCGACTGCACGGCAGTGTTGCTGCCTTTTGTCTGAATTATAGGCGCGCAATGGCGTTGGATTGATGGCCAAAGAATATCACTTTCTTTCGTCTTCTCTCTCTCTCTCCCTCTTACTCTCCATCTCTCTCTCTGTCTCTCTCTCTCTCTCTACGTGTGTGTGCAAAACCTTCTAATGCAGCGTTCACGTTGGTTTTCACAGTTCTATCGTAGCTGACGTGTGACCGGCGACTCTTGCTGGCAACTGGCATTCTGCGAGCGTGAGGCAAGAGTGTGTATCTATCTATAGTCATGAAGAATGATTCAGGCGAGTCAGGTAAGTGCTACATATGATCAGCGGTCGTTGTTATCGCGTGTGTGTGTGTGTGTGCGTGCGTGTGTGTGTGTGCCTGTGCGTGCGTGCGTGTGCGTGTGCGTGCCTGCGCGTGCCTATGCGAGTGCGCGAGCGCGCGCGTGTGTGTGCGCGTGCGTGTGTGTGTCTATCTGTCTATCTATCTGACACTCCATCCTTCTATCGGTCGCAGGTCCGTAGCGGACGTCGTGTCGGCTACAGGTGGTGCTGCTGTCGTTTGTCATGTTCGTCTGCATGTCGTCGCAGCGCACGAACATGAGCGTGGCGATCGTCTGTATGGTCAACCACACGGCCGTCGGCGACCTCAACCGCTCTGACGTCACGCTGGCGACGGTGACCGAGTGCGGACACAACGTCACGCACGGACAAGATGTAAATATGGCGCGGATGCGGCGTTAACGTGTATGTGTGTGCGTGTGTGTGTTTGTATGTATGTAGCGTCCGTGTGTGCGTGCGTGCGTGCGCGTGCGTGTGTATGTGTGTAGTGTGCGTGCGTGCGTGCGCGACGCGTTTAGAGCGCAAAGTAGTGTAAATAATACATGTATTGTTAGCTTTTGTTTACATAAAGTCATCGATCTATAAATGCGTTGTGAGGTGTTCCTTTTTTGCTATCTATACGTGTCCCTCTCTGCCTCTCTCTCTCTCTCTATTTCTTTCTTTCTTATCGTCTATACTCCAGTCAAGATGGTTCTGCTCACGTAGACGTGGTAGACTAGGACATTAGCTGTTAGTTTTACCCGTGTGTACAAAGTATTTATCATACAGGTCTAGTATTATAGGCTTATACTATGCTCTCTCTCTCTCTCTCTCTCTCTCTCTTATTATGGTTCGTTTCCCATTTTGCATATATGAACTTGCTTCGCACAGTAACAGCTTTCTTTATTTTTATCATTTGTTGCTTTCTCACACACACGCACGCGCGCACACAAATACACCACTGCACAAACATATACACTATACTTCGTTTGGTAATATTATGAATCATAATGCGTTTTATTAGATCAGTTTTCAAACGTACAGTTACTTACAAAAGGTTACAAGAGTTTTCATGGCCACATGTTAGGTATAGATTCAAAACACCAAAGAAATCACAAACATAACACAGTCCGGTTGTATACCTTTAGGCTTGAAGACTTTTCCAATTAATTCCTAGTCCAGCTTCCACTTTGGAAAGAAACTGTAACAGTTGAGTTGCATTAGTTGGTATTCCGCACTGCTCCAGTTCACATGTGTGCAGTGTGCTCGCTTGTTCACAGAGCCAAGCTGATCTTACATGTGAGTCTGACAGTTCGAGATGTACCTTTTGCTTACATCTGTACGACATCTCCATAGAGTTATTATGCATTGCCATGTGTGATTATAGAGCTAACTCTTCACTTCAAATGTTACATTTAAATGATTTTTTCTTTCGTATTTTCTTTTTCGTTTTCTCTCCCGTGTGGGTTCTCATGTGTGACTTCAGAGTACCTAACTCTGCAAAGGTAGCATCACACAGATCGCACTTATATGGTTTCTCTCCCGTATGCGTTCTCATGTGTGTCTTCACACTACTCAGCCAGGAGAAGGNATACACGTGATGTTATACATTGTATGAAGCAAGCCAGACAATGCGTCTAGACATGTACGTTTGCAGCGTATTGTGCAACCCTGGCCGTATGTAAAATGAACGCGCGCTCGCTGGTGGCCCGCGAGCGATCGATCGCCCATTGAGCGATGAATGAGAAGAAGCGTGCACCGTCATTATTGCTTATTTCAAAGTTTTGGATAACATTGTTGAAATTACTATCTAAAAAAGGGATACCAGATTTTTCGAGGGGGTGCCAGATTTCAAATACCTGAATACACTACGTTTACCGCCAACACTGGTACAGAGAGCTCAGGTTATTGATTTTATAGAGGTTGGACACCGGACAACCACGGAAGCAATTTGTGGTTGCCCGAGAGAAAATCCAGTCGTCACGGACGACCGGACGACTGTTAAAATTGAGCCCTGTGCCACAGTGCATTTTTTGATAAAAGCACCAATTTTGGCACAGAGGTAGACCAATATATTATGAACAAATTTGGATGTGGAGCCATCGCCCAACTGCCCCCTGGCGGCCGTGGCCAAAATGGCCACCAGCAGACACTCAAAAGACACACAGAAGTTAGATAAAGTTTGCTGCTGAAGGTTTCAGTGAATGTTTATTGAATGTTTTGAATCAAGACATGCCAGATAGCTCTTAGTCACATTTTGAGAGATGCTGCTGATATTAATTAACATATTTAGGCTAATTGCAGATGAAATGGCAACAAGGAAACCCATGATCAGGCATCAAATGCTGACATTCCTTGTGAATAGGCTAGATTCTTTTCAGTTGTGGAAATGTTATCTGACCTTCTTCCTCTGTCTGTCAATAGCTATTCATGGACACTGCCCACGCCAATTAAGATGCCAATTAACAAAATTATTAACACAATTAGGCTAATTACATCGATAATACAACAACAATAACAGAACCAGATAATGATAATTATGGTGGCTTGCTCTCATCAGATCAATCCTGGTCAAGTCAAATGTTATACTCCTGTGGTCAAGGGACACTACTACATTTAATTATCATGTTAATTAACACATAATCTGCTAAATGCAATATGCGGATAAGTTTACTGTTTTACAGTATCTGTGTACTGTCTGGAACAGTTCAGAATCTTCATCTTAAGTTTGTGAGTTCAGTTCTGAGAGCACTCCCTGTCGCAAGCACACAGTGGTGTGCATTCCAGACTGGCCTTCTTGCACTTGCACCTCTTGATGCAGCCCTTCTCGCATTTGCAGGAGATAAGCTTCCGGCAGACCTTGGATGCTTCGGGGAGCATTGTCCACAGATGTTCGTACATGTCGCTGGTCTTGAATCAACCCCCGGTTGGTGATGGCAATGTTGGTGCAGGAACCAGGGCCTGACCCCAGACATGTCCGCCCTGGTATATTGCTCGTCGGACGTGCTGGTTCAGGGCTGCACTTGTCGGTGGGATCAGCTGGACATTGCTCTTCTTTGCAAACAGTTTGCAGCGTGCCTTGTCGATATCGGTTGCGGTGCTTGTTCTGTCATAAAGCAGGATGACGAACCTCTCGATGGTGTGCATGGCATCTTCATCAATATCATCTGGTGCAGTGGAGAGGTCAGTGAGTGTCTGGGTCAGCTGAGGTAGAGCTGTCCACACTGCCCATGCTGTCCTCTTGCCATGTCCGGCGAAGCAGATGACCGTGTCGCAGCCCATCAAAGCATGAAACATCGGTAGTGCCTGTGCTTTCTCAGGGCCCAGAGCCCGCGCCATCTCATGGGCTGCCAAGAACCGGAAAGCATTGCCCGTGCAGAAGGACACCCACGCTTCGGCTTCCTCCTCCAGGGTGCGTGCCAGAGCCACTGCCAGGACAACAACATCAGTGTCAACTGTGCGGATGAGGATCTTCTTGTGGCCATTGTGAGCAGCGTGGGCGGCATGCAACATCATGCGGCTGTCGGCTTCTTCGTGGGTGCAAGGAGCCAGGGCTGCAGTATTTAGGAGCGGTGGCTTGCTCAAGACATCATTTTCTTTAGTGATGACCAGCTCTTTGTCTGCAAGCTGGAATGAGTCGTGGAGGACGCCAGAGAGGAAGCTGAACAGCTCTTTCTTGTTCTCGTCGAGTCTGAGGAAGCTGGCCCAGTTCCCGGGGATCGGTGCATCACCCACCACCCGTCTTCTCATCCCTTTTCCGCGCTTGGCTCTTGCTGTACCCTTCAACGAGTCTGTATTGTAGCGGTCGCATGCCAGGTCCAGTCGCGTGGCTTGATGGAGTTTTGAGAGTATGTAGGGCACACAGACCTGCTGTGCATACTCGTTGAAGCTTTTTGCTGTAGCTGGCTTCAGCATCTGGATGATGACCGCTCCATCTAG
>NW_014578990.1:30088-47167 GCF_000485595.1 Priapulus caudatus
CGAGTACCAGCAGATCTTGACTCTCCTCTTCAAATGGATTCCCCAAGTCTTCCATCACGTTGACCATCGACTGTACATCTTTCAGGAAAGCAGTCTGCACACTTGCTGACTGGTCATGGTGCCTTGTGTCTTGTGGTCTGTTCCCCGGGTCAGTTTCATCGTGGAACTGTTCGATGAGCGTGGCAACCTCTGGTCCTACCACCATCCACCGTCGTAGAGCGCTGGGGTTGTCAGTCAGGGAACCTGTTCGTCTTCTGGACGGTGAAGTTCCCAGCTCGGAATTCCTGGGCTATTTCAGGGTGTGTCGTCGGCAGTTCCACCATGTCTCGCAGATGCACAGGAATCTAGCGCGCGTAGTTGGTGCGATCCAGGGCATGGAACCACACTGCTAGTTCTGTCAGGGCATCTAGGTACATCGCAAACGACGCTTGGCGCAGAGAGCGCACGTACACCAGGACTGCCACCTCCAGTTGCAGGACAGTTGCTCAGTAGTCGAACTGGGGGCAGGTATCTGCTTTTTGCTGGCACCAATCGTGGAACTCCAGCTGCTCGTTGCGTGTGTCACCCAGCTGGTCAATATAGTGGTTGTAGGCGTGTTGCTGCAGGGTGAAGAGGGCTGCTGCTGTCACTTGATGAGCCCTCCTGGTTCGACTGACATGGGATGCTTGCTGTCCCGGCACTGGTGATCTCTGCCTGAACCAGTGCTTGCACCCATCCGCTCCCTTGCAGCCAGTCACCAAGGGTCTTTAGTGCTGCCATCTCAATATGAAGACCGTCGAAGAGGACGACAAACTTCTCTACACCATACTCATGTGGCCACTTCCACTGGATTTTCTTTGCCAAACCAAATAGCGGCTGGTCGCATGTGACCACTGGAGTCTGGCCAGGGTTGAGATGTTCCACTGCAATCCTGACCACATCCATGGAGTGCTTGATCATAGCCACGGTGTGGGCGCTCTCCAGGAAGAGTGGGAGCAGTGCAGTGGGACAGATGGCCCGACTGGCTGGCATGTCTTGCTGGCTTGCGTGGTATGCAGCCCATGAAGTGTTCTCCACTGGAGAAGTTTCTTGTAAGGCGACTTGGGTGTGTTTTAGCCAGAGATACTCTCTTTCAGCATGTTGCTTGAGGCTGCTGTTGCTGCTCAGGGATGTCACACTGGTAGCCGGCACGGGGGTGTTCTTGATGCTGCCGACGGATGGGACATCTGTATAGTAGTGCGGCAAACGGTCAACTGTTTTGAGGCCTCTTTCGTTTGGCCCTCTGAGGATGATGATGCTGCGGTCAATGCCGGTCCCAGGGACCACAGAGTGTTGCATGAGGGAAATAGCAGTCCCATGGAATGACTGTTTTGCTGTGGTGAAACTTGGGTTGTAATCAATATTGTCTACCGCGGCAGTCGTGAAGACTCTGCCTCTCATCTTGGGAGGGCAGACTATTTGCTCCTGGTGGTAGAGACGGCAGGCACTGTTCCCCAGCTGTGTGGAAAGGGACAGGACCCGATCATAGGAAATAGAAATCCCCATGTGTGCCAGCCTGGCGACGAGCTTCCTCTTGCGCGTGTGTGCATGTAGCATTAGGCCGATGTAGGTTGGAACTGGCGTCTCCTGCGTGGTGGCGTGCCTGACTGGGTGAGGCGTACTGCCTGTGGCGGCCCGTCCTTGATGGCTCCACATCCAAATTTGTTCATAATATATTGGTCTACCTCTGTGCCAAAATTGGGTTTTTTATCAAAAAATGCACAATAGGTTTGAATATCCTAGGTAAACCGCCGCACTACTGGTCCTTTTGCTGACATTGAAATTGCGATTGCTTGTGTAAAAAGTTTTCTATGGCAAAGCTGTCCATTAGCCGGTACGTTTCCCGGTGTCTAGCGGACAAATCATTGTTAACTACCCGTGTTAGGTACCGTTACGGTGGTGCGTGTGCTACCAATCACCTATAGTATAAACTGATTTTAAATCCAATCGCCATTATGTAAATCCATGTTGTCGTTAAATTCACATTGTGACATTGTTTCTGGTTTTTCTATGTATATTTCCCAAAGACTTCATTAAATAATTAGGGTTAATTTAAATTTAGAGCATAAGGCATGTATCAATTCACTGGAGCTAAGCTAATGCACCCTCATTACACAAATTAGTAACACATTTAAATTAACCAACTAATTTTAACAGCTTTTCCAGACTAGATTTGTGTGCAGAAGTTGTTGATCAGGGGCCGGATTCATCAACGTTGCGTAAAGTCTATTGCGTACACGGAGTTTCTACGAAGTACGTACGCAAAGCTCGTAGGTGCGATTCATCAACGCAGCGTAGCATCTGCGTACGCAAATGTTGATGAATTCCAGTGTAAACCCACTACGCCATCCTAGCTGCTGGCTGTGGAGGGGTGTGCCTAGCATAAACCAATCACACAGTGCGACACATACCATAGGAACCGAACAAACGCTTCTCTTGTATTTAAACCATATGGCTCGTCTAGTCGTCTCGTCTGTCTACATGAGTGCTGGGGGATGTGATAGTGTCCTCATTTTCGTTTGTATGATTGCGTTCAACACTCATGAAAGCAGCACCACGTACACGTGCGTGCGTGCGTGTGTACGTACACGTGCGTGCGTGTGTGCGTGTGCACGTACACGTGGGTGCGTGCGTGCGTGCATGTGCACGTGTGCGTGTGTGTGTGTGTGCAGGTACACGTGCGTGAGTGCGTGTGTACGTACACAGGCGGACGCAAAATATTCTGGAAATCTGTGATATGCAATCGATCTCGGTTACGTAGTTTCGGATTTCACCAGACACAGCGTATTAGGTAAATTTGCGGACGATTCGCAACGTACGCAAGCGAGGCCGTTTTCGGTGCTTCAATCCAAGCTCGAAATAGTCTATCGTAAACTTGGCGGAAGCCGACACGGCTGACGGAGCTGCAACCACTCGAAATCTCTTCCGCCAGCGCCGTGTCCAGCATACCGCAGCATAGCATTAGGTATTGAGAGCGCTTCAGAAACATTATAAAATACTCACTCAACTGAAAAATAAAATAAATAATACATACGAAACCAGATCAGCGTCGGCGCCGAATGACGCTTCTTTGGCATAGCTTGGCGAGTCGTTTCGTTAAAGCGACTCGCTAGTCTAGCCGGGTACGTGTCACGCACGCGACGTTAGCCGTGCACGACGGCACGCACTGACGGGCACACAGCAAGTACGTGTAGGTGCAAACGCACGCAACGCACGGCACACGTGCACAAGCACGGCACTCACGCACGGACGGGCACGAACGCACGCTACGCGCGTGGTACGTACACACGCACCGCACGCATCGGTGTATCGGCACACGCCACGACGGTATCGGCACACACACGCACGGAGCACGTCACATGCACGCAGAGGCACTGCACGCCACGGCGCGCACCATGTACGACACACGCACGCACGCACGTGTAACGTGCACCGCACGCACGCAACGCACGTATACGTGCACATGCAAGCCACGCACACACGTGTACGTGCAGACGCACGCACGCAAACATGGTATGTACTCACGCACGCCGCACACAACGCACGCACGGACGTGACGGTACACACGCAGCGCACGCACGAGCACGTGTCGTGACACGCACAAGCACGCAGCACAGTGTACGTGCACGACCGTAGCACGCAAGGTCTCCCGTGTACGTAACGACTCAGCGCACGCCGCCGTGCGTACGTGCCCACGCAACCACGTAACGTGTACGTGCACGACACACGCACGCACGTGCAACATGCACGCACGCACGCCCGGGTACGTGGCACAGCACGCACGCAAGCGCAGGCCCGTGACGTGCAAACGCAGAGAACCAAGCACGCACCACGCACGTGAACGCAGCACGCACGCACGCCACGTGACTCCACACATGCACGCAACAGCGTGGACGTGCACAGCGCACGCACGCACGTGTGTTACGTGCACACGCACGCACAGCACGTGTACGTAACACGCCGCACACACCACGCAACCGCCAACGCACGCAACGTTAGTACACACGCACGCACCACNTAAACGTATACACGCACACATGCACGCACGCACGCGATCACACAAACGCAATAAAAGTCAACGGTCTCTGCATTAATAGTCATAAAAATGTTCTTCAATTGGATGTTGATTCCTTCACTTCATTATTCAATGTTGCGATGGGGATATGTACCTTGGGGGTACCGCTGGGGATATGTATCACTTGGCAACAGCTATATACATGGTGGTGTACTGTTTCTATTGACTAGCTGGTCCTTTTGCTGACATTGAAATTGCGATTGCTTGCCTAGAAGGCTCGAGTCGCCGTGAGTATTAGACATGTTTCTTAGCGCTCCACTCTCACGCGTGTACGTGATACTGCTGTTACTTGGGCTGAGCGATGCTTATGCGACTGTGACGCGGTTCACGCTGCTGCTACAAGAACGCTGTATCGCAGACGGCTGCGGTGATCGGCAGCAGCAGTGTGAGGGCCGTCACGCAGTGCGCGAGGCGTGCGACAACAACTACGACTGCGGCCAGCTTCAACGTCGACGACTCGCCGCCAGCCAGATAGACAGCGAACCTGCGAGCTCCGTGAGAGAACGCCTTACTCACCGCTCAACCGCAGCAGAAGGAGTTGCCGAATACAAAAAGGGTATAGCCCCTGCCACCACGACCGCACGCACGCACGCAAACGCCACGAGCACACACGCACGCAGCCAATGGTAAACATACACGCGCACGCACGCAAACATAAGCGCACCGCACGCACGTACGTACGCACGCACGCAATCATAGAGAGAAGGTTACTCAGTGTCATACCGAAGAATATATATTCAGGAGTTAATGAAGACAAACTTGTTTTCAAGTTGTCAACAAGAAAATCTGTCTTCATTAACTCCTGATATATATATATATATATATATATATATATATATATAATATATAATAGAGAGAGAGAGAGAGAGAGAGAGAGAGAGAGAGAGAGAAAGATGGAAAGAAAGAGAGAGGGTGTATAAACAACTTTTTTTCTAGTTATAATTAACTTTCGATTATTTCATTTCTACATTATAACAAATCCACATTATTTAAACAAAAAACGTAAAGTAGGAGAGCAAAATCAGCGACAAATTTGTGAAGTCTCATATATTTGGAGGCGTATTATCGCAAGGAATGCTATCAGTGCGTATGTACCTACACTGCCTTGATAACGAACGTTGGTTGATCACAGATGCATTCTGGGAACAGATACCTGGCATTTCCCTCCGTGATGTCAGCATAGGACAAGCCGGGGTCTGGGGATGCACAGATAGTGGTACGATCTGGTACAGAACTAATACACGTGTAAGTTGTAAATTAAGATTCCGTATAAAATAAAAAATATTAATATATCACATGATATCAATGTGACATAATACTATATAATATAATGTAGCGTTGGCGTCGACGTGTAAAATTGTGTAATGTGGAAATAGTATAAATCATGCAGCAAAGTTCTCTGAAAGTTTGAATTGACTGACATAGCAAACAATCAGCTACCTAGCAGAACTAGATGACGTCACCTAGCACAAACTGCGTGGTTAGGCGGGCCGGTCAATTACACTCGATGTTTAGTGCCGTGTAACAGTAACAATAACGGCTGAATCTGGTGGAGAACACGACAAACTATTCACCACGCCGCTAACCTGCCACTAGTTAAATAACTGTTCTATATCTATATCTTTTTAATGAAACACGGAACACGGTCTCGGTTTGGCAGTAGAACTGAAAAAAGAGCGGTTTTTCGGCTTTCTTGGATTATCTCCCGACGCTGAAAGCGTCGCTACGGTCTTGTATGCGCCAGCCGCGCAGAGGCTAGCTCTACCCTAGATACGATTATAAATGTGTACAATTATAATTATTGTTATAATTATATTATGTTACAATTATAATCATGTATCCCAATAATAATACCCCACTCTGCTGGGTACCCGCACGCGGTGCGCATTCGCGCGCGCGGAATGCGCACCGTGTGCGGGTTGGCGTGCGCCGAATGCGCGCGCAAAATATCGAACGTGTTTGATTTTTCCTGGCTCGATGCCGAATGCGCACCGTCTGCGGGCTGAATCACGGTACATGCCGTTAGTTTGTTTTCCCATTTGACGTTGCAATAGGAAATGGGTTCTGACCTATTTCCTATTTTTTAAATGAAAATTAGAAAATAGGAAATGGGTTTCTGATCGTTTCCTACTTTTAAAAGTTAAATAGGAAATGGGAAATGGGTTTCTGATCCGTTTTCCTATTTTAAAAGTCTAAATAGGAAATGCGTAAATGGGTTTCTGAGGCCGTTTTCTATTTTAAAAGTCTAAATAGGAAATGGGAAAGAAAAGGAAGGGTACGTGCGTGTACCGCGGCACGTGCGTGTACCCGCCGTGTACGGCGCTGTACCGCGTGTACGTGCGTGTACCGCGTGTATCTGCGTGTACGTTGCGCTGTGTAGTCTGCGTTTAACCGCGTGTAGCGACCCCCATGCGTGTACCCGCGTGTACCGCGTGTCGTGCGTATCTCCGTGTACCCACGTGTACGTGCGTGTACCCGCGTGCACGTGCACGCGGGTACACGCACGTACACGCATGTACACGCACGTACACGCCACGTACACGCACGTACACGCACGTACCCCTTCCTTTTCCTTTTCCCATTTCCTATTTTAGACTTTTAAAATAGAAACTGATCAGAAACCCATTTCCCATTTCCTATTTAGACGTTTAAAATAGGAAACGGATTCAGAACCCATTTCCTATTTTCTATTTCATTTTAAATAGGAAATAGGTCAGAAACCCATTTCTACTGCAACGTCAAATGGCGAAAACAAACTACGGTATAGTACCGTGATTGGGCGGGCTGGTTTACGTTGCGCAAATGCGCGCGCGCATTTAGCTCAGCGCCGTTGGCGCGCGCCGAATGCGCACCGTGTGCGGTGGGTCTTTACATCGTGTATCTATAGCCATAGCCGAGTAACCCTTCGCTCCATTATAGGACTATATACGGACAGCGATATGATGGGAAACGGCAGTGAATCTTTGCAAAACAGCAGGCGCTGACTCGTGCCCGCTCACTTTTAGTGTCCCCGCTATTTTAGGCAGGTAGTTAGGTAGGCAAGTAGATAGATAGGCAGGTAGATAGGTAGGCAGGTAGAGAGGGTAGGCAGGTAGATAGGTAGGGAGGTAGATAGGTAGGGAGGTAGTTAGGTAGGCAGGTAGATAGGTAGGCAAGTAGATAGATAGGCAGGTAGATAGGTAGGCAGCTAGATAGGTAGGCAGCTAGATAGGTAGGGAGGTAGATAGGTAGGCAGGTAGATAGGTAGGCAGGTAGATAGGTAGGCAGGTAGATAGGTAGGGAGGTAGATAGGTAGGCAGGTAGATAGGTAGGCAGGTAGAAAGGTGAGTATGCAGGTAGTTGAGTAGGCAGGTAGCTAGGTAGGTGGGTAGTTAGGTAGACAGGTAGTTAGGTATGCAGGTAGTAAGGTCGGCAGGTAGTTATAGGTAGGCAGGTAGTAATGTCGGCAGGTAGTAAGGTAGGCAGATAGTTAGGTAGGCAGGGAGTAAGGTAGGCAGATAGTTAGGTAGGCATGCTCCAACTCCAAGCAGCAACTTTGCTCTGATCAACAACTTCTGCACACAAATCTAGTCTGGAAAAGCTGTTAACATTAGTTGGTTAATTTAAATGTGTTACTAATTTGTGTAATGAGGGTGCATTAGCTTAGCTCCAGTAAATTGATACATACCTTATGCTTTTAATTTAAATTAACCCTAATTATTAATGAAGTATTTGGGAAATTTACACAGAAAAACCAGAAACAATATTACAAGGTGAATTTAACGACAAAATGGATTTATTTTTGCAAAGAAAATAATGTTTTTAACACATTATGACCTTTGCGGCAACGATGAAATTGCAAGCCATAATGGCGATTGGATTCAAAATCAGTTTATACCGTAGGTGATTGGTAGCACGCGCACCACCGTAACGGTACCTAACACGGGTAGTTAACAATGATTTGTCCGCTAGACACCGGGAAACGTGCCGGCTAATAGACAGCTTTGCCATAGAAAACTTTTTACACAAGCAATCGCAATTTCAATGTCAGCAAAAGGACCAGTAGTGGTGCGGTTTACCTAGGATATTCAAACCTATTGTGCATTTTTTGATAAAAGCACCAATTTTGGCACAGTGGTAGACCAATATATTATGAACAAATTTGGATGTGGAGCCACGGGCCGCCACAGGCACGCCTCACCCAGTCAGGCACGCCACCACGCAGGAGACGCCAGTTCCAACCTACATCGGCCTAATGCTACATGCACACACGCGCAAGAGGAAGCTCGTCGACAAGCTGGCACACATGGAGATTTCTATCTCCTATGATCGGGTCCTGTCCCTTTCCACACAGCTGGGGAACAGTGCCTGCCGCGTCTACCACCAGGAGCAAGTAGTCTGCCCTCCCAAGATGAGAGGCAGAGTCTTCACGACTGCCGCGGTAGACAATATTTATTACAACCCAAGTTTCACCACAGCAAAACAGTCATTCCATGGGACTGCTATTTCATCATCAGAGGGCCAAACAAAAGAGGCCTCAAAACAGTTGACCGTTTGCCGCACTACTATACAGATGTCCCATCCGTCGGCAGCATCAAGAACAACCCCGTGCCGGCTACCAGTGTGACATCCCTGAGCAGCAACAGCAGCCTCAAGCAACATGCTGAAAGAGAGTATTTCTGGCTAAAACACACCCAAGTCGCCTTACAAGAAACTTCTCCAATGGAGAACACTTCATGGGCTGCATACCACGCAAGCCAGCAGGACATGCCAGCCAGTCGGGCCATCTGTCCCACCGCACTGCTCCCACTCTTCCTGGAGAGCGCCCACACCGTGGCTATGATCAGGCACTCCATGGATGTGGTCAGGATTGCAGTGAACATCTCAACCCTAGCCAGACTTCAGTGGTCACATGCGACCAGCCGCTGTTTGCTTTGGCAAAGGCAATCCAGTGGAAGTGGCCACAGGAGTATGGTGTAGAGAAGTTTGTCGGCCTCTTCGGCGGTCTTCATATTGAGATGGCAGCACTGAAGACCCTTGGTGACTGGCTGCAAGGGAGCGGATGGGTGCAAGCACTGGTTCAGGCAGAGATCACCAGTGCCGGGGCAGCAGACTCCTTCCTGCAGGAATCCCATGTCAGTCGAACCAGGAGGGCTTATCAAGTGACAGCAGTAGCCCTCTTCACCCTGCAGCAGCACGCCTACAACCACTACATTGACCAGCTTGGTGACACACGCAACGAGCAGCTGGAGTTCGACGATTGGTGCCAGCAAAAAGAGGAGACCTGCCCCCAGTTTGACTACTGGGCAACTGTCCTGCAACTGGAGGTGGCGGTCCTGGTGTACGTGCGCTCTCTGCGCCAAGCGTCGTTTGCGATGTACCTCAATGCCCTAACAGAACTAACAGTGGGGTTCCATGCCCTGGATCACACCAACTACGCGCGCTGGATTCCTGTGCATCTGCGAGACATGGTGGAACTGCCGACGACACACCCTGAAATAGCCCAGGAATCCCGAGCTGGAAACTTCACCGTCCGGAGCAGACGAACAGGTCGTTCTCCACCATCCCTGTCGATCAAGCCCACGAGCAGAACAATGCTGCCATCAAAAGAGACGGAGGTGCAGCGGGCCTGACTGACAACCCCAGCGCTCTACGACGATGGATGGTGGCAAGACCAAAGGTTGCCATGCTCATCGAACAGTTCCACGATGAAACTGACCCGGGGAACAGACCACAAGACACAAGGCACCATGACCAGTCAGCAAGTGTACAGACTGCTTTCCTGAAAGATGTACAGTCGATGGTCAACGTGATGGAAGACTTTTGAAATTGACCATTTGAAGAGGAGAGTCAAGATCTGCTGGTACTCTACATTAAGGAGATCGCGCCACCTGGAGCTGTAGACGCCCTCTGTCATGCACACGAAGTGGGTCAGCTGCAGTTTGACAACTTTGTCAGAGAACGCCTGGTGGAGAGAACGAAACCCATAGGAGATGCCATCAAAAGAAACAAGCTAAAAATCTTCTGTCAACCTGCTTCAAAACCTCCAGGAAAGGGCAATCAGCAGATGAAATCCCGCAAGAATGATGCAGACCTGTTCTCTCGTCTATATATTGGACGCCATAACCGGGATGGGAATCTAGAGCAATTCTTCCAACATGAAAACCAAGCCTGCCCCCATGCACTATCAACTGGCGGTGGCATCCGGCTGGGTGTCAAGAGTGATCTTCTCGCTTGTCTAAAAGACCTCAGTCAGCCTAAATCTGAGGTTCCTCCAACCAGCTGCATTGTGCTAGATGGAGCGGTCATCATCCAGATGCTGAAGCCAGCTACAGCAAAAAGCTTCAACGAGTATGCACAGCAGGTCTGTGTGCCCTACATACTCTCAAAACTCCATCAAACCACGCGACTGGACCTGGCGTGGGACCGCTACAATACAGACTCGTTGAAGGGTACAGCAAGAGCCAAGCGCGGAAAAGGGATGAGAAGACGGGTGGTGAGTGGTGCACCGATCCCCGGGAACTGGGCCAGCTTCCTCAGAGTCGACAAGAACAAGAAAGAGCTGTTCAGCTTCCTCTCTCGCGTCCTCCACGACTCATTCCAGCTTGCAGACAAGGAGCTGGTCATCACTGAAGGAGATGATGTCTTGAGCAATCCACCGCTCCTAGATTCTGCAGCCCTGGCTCCTTGCAACCACGAAGAAGCCGACAGCCGCATGATGTTGCATGCCGCCCACGCTGCTCACAATGGCCACAAGAAGATCCTCATCCGCACAGTTGACACTGATGTTGTTGTCCTGGCAGTGGCTCTGGCACGCACCATGGAGGAAGAAGCCGAAGCGTGGGTGTCCTTCGGCACGGGTAAGGCTTTCCGGTTCTTGGCAGCCCATGAGATGGCGCGGGTTCTGGGCCCTGAGAAAGCACAGGCACTACCGATGTTTCATGCTTTGATGGGCGGCGACACGGTCTCCTGCTTCGCCGGACATGGCAAGAGGACAGCATGGGCAGTGTGGACAGCTCTACGTCAGCTGACCCAGACACTCACTGACCTCTCCACTGCACCAGATGATGTTGATGAAGATGCCATGCACACCATCGAGAGGTTCGTCATCCTGCTTTATGACAGAACAAGCATCGCAACCGATATCGACAAGGCACGCCGCAAACTGTTGGCAAAGAAGAGCAATGTCCAGCTAATCCCACTTACAAGTGCAGCCCTGAAGCAGCACGTCCGACCAGCAATATACCAGGGCAGACATGTCTGGACATGTCTGGAGTCAGGCCCTGGTTCCTGCACCAACATTGCCATCACCAACCGACTGGGGTTAGATCAAGACCAGCGACATGTACGAACCTCTCTGGACATCGCTCCCCGAGGCATCCAAGGTCTGCCGGGAGCTTATCTCCTGCAAATGCGAGAAGCGCTGCATCAAGAGGTGCAAGTGCAAGAAGGCCAGTCTGGAATGCACACCACTATGCGCTTGCGACGGGGAGTGCTCTCAGAACGAAACTCGCAAACTTAAGATAAAGATTCTGAACTGTTCCAGACAGTACACAGAAACTGTAAAACAATGAACTTATCTGCATATTGAATTTAGCAGATTATGTGTTAATTAACATGATAATTAAATGTAGTAGTGTCCCTTGACCACATAAATACAACAATTGACTTGACCAGGATTGATCTGATGGGAGCAAGCCACCATAATTATCACTGTCTGGTTCTGTTATTGTTGTTGTATTATCAATGTAATTAGCCTAATTGTGTTAATAATTTTGTTAATTGGCATCTTAATTGGCGTGGGCAGTGTCCATGAATAGCTATTGACAGACAGAGGAAGAAGATCAGATAACATTTCCACAACTTAAAAGAATCTAGCCTATTCACAAGGAATGTCAGCATTTGATGCCTGATCATGGGTTTCCTTGTCTCGCCATTTCATCTGCAATTAGCCTAAATATGTTAATTAATATCAGCAGCATCTCCCAAAATGTGACTAAGAGCTATCTGGCATGTCTTGATTCAAAACATTCAATAAACATTCACTGAAACCTTCAGCAGCAAACTTTATCTAACTTCTGTGTGTCTTTTGAGTGTCTGCTGGCGGCCATTTTGGAAAATGGCTGCCACGGCCGCCAGGGGGCAGTTGGGCGATGGCTCCACATCCAAATTTATTCATAATATATTGGTCTACCTCTGTGCCAAAATTGGTGCTTTTATCAAAAAATGCACTGACAGGGCTCAATTTTAACAGTCGTCGATTCGTCCGTGACGACTGGATTTTCTCTCGGGCAACTACAAATTGCTTCTGTGGTTGTCCGGTGTCCAATCTTTATAAAATCAATAACCTGAGCTCTCTCCACCAGTGTTGGCGGTAAACGTACAGTATTCAGGTATTTGAAATCTGGTATCCCCCCGAAAAATCTAGTATCCTTTTTTTAGATAGTAATTTCAACAATGTTGGTATCCAAAACTTTTAAATAAGCAATAATGACGGTGCGCGCTTCTCGTTCATCGCTCAATGGGCGATCGATTGCTCGCGGGCCACCAGCGAGTGCACGTTCATTTTACATACGGCCAGGGTTGCACCATACGCTGCAAACGTACATGTCTAGACGCATTGTCTGGCTTGCTTCATACAATGTATAACATCACGTGTATGTACATGTATCGCGCGCACTCGCTCTATGCCCACTCGCTCATTTGTCATTTGTCATTTGTAATTCGCCAGCCAGTTACTATAGAGATCAGTGGCCTCGATAATGTACAAGATGTAAAGCAGAGCGCATGCAGCACATGTTTAAATAATATCCGGACAACCAAAACTCTTGAGGGACAACCATATGCTACTCTCTTGGTTGTCCTCCGGACAACCCAAAAAAACCTTAAAATTGAGCACTGGGTTAGCATATATTTGACTAAGCCAATACAGCTAGTCAATAGAAACAGTACACCACCATGTATATATTATAGCTGATAGGGTCTATGTCCCCCAGGGTACTGCCGGAACGTACCCTGGGTATGATCCGGTATACCGGAACGTACCCTGCTAACTATCTGATATGCCAGACCGTGCCTCGCTTACTCCCCACCGTACCCTGACTGCATCTGTTCCGTCCACTACTGATGTCGCAAAATTTGAAATATACATACAGACCGCCAATATTTATATCTTTATAAAGTTGGATTGAAGTATGAAACTGTGAAACCAAGAAGAAATTCCAACCTATATACACTGATGCGCGCAATCCTTTTGCATATATCGCGATGATCGGGAATTCGTTTTCCTTTCGCAATGTTTACGACATTTTCGCGCATTTTCGCACGAGATTTTTGAAAGATGGCTCCAAGAAGATCTCCAAGTGTTGTGGAGCAGGGAAATTTGTATGATTATCTTAATGGGTTGGAAACGTATAGACTCGCTAACACTTGTAGAATAATTACACGAATACTGAAACGAATATTTTGCGGGAACGGACCGGAAACAAGGAACGGGAGCATAAAGCGGAGCGTTTTCTGCCGACAAGCGGTATATGTATTACGGTTTGGAGTAGACGAGGTACGGTTCGGCATATTAGATAGTTACCAGGTTACGTTCCGGCAGTACCCTGGGGGACATCAGCTATATTATAGCTGTTGTCAAGTGATACATATCAGCAGGAGTACATGAGTACATGACAAATCCTGATATCAGGTACATATCCCCATCGCAACATTGAATAATTCAGTGAAAGAATCCAATTAAAGAACATTTTTATGAAAATTAATGCAGAGACCGTCAACTTTTGTTGGCGTTTGTGTGATCGCGTGCGTGCGTGCGTGCGTGCGTGCATGTGTGCGTGTATACGTTTATGCAGGTAGTTAGGTAGGCAGGTAGATATATAGGCAGGTAGATAGATAGGCAGGTAGATAGGTGTAGTCTAGGCTCTGGGGGGGGGGGGGTTCGTGTACATGACTCTTTTAGAGCAAAACCTTATATTTTCTCATTCCGTATGGTAAGACTCTCAAAAAAAGTTTGGTAACACTTCTGGGTCAAGTACGTTTCTTTCTGTACAGCTAATTATGCGATTTTCGGTTAGGCGCCAAAGTATTGAAAAAATAACAATATTGAAGTTTCAGAGCATAAATATTTATTAAGCAACCATAAACTTTCAAATTGCACTGAATTACATTAAATGAGTATTACTAATAACTTTCTAGCATGATTTGTTGCCATATACTTTATTTCATGGTACGAAATGGCTACATTTTGCTCAATTTTAGCCAAGAAATAGCCAAAAATCGCGTTCACTTTGAAAGAAGCTCTAAGTATGATTGCTTCTCACTCACCCAATATTGTGGCTAGAGCTACCAAAATTGGCCAAAATTGGCCAAAAGTGCCCTAAGTGAACCAACCTTCAAAATGATGCTTTCCCGCTCTATACGATGCACAGGGGGGCTATTGCAACTCAGGGTCAACCCTACCCCCAAATGGCGCCTTTTGCGAATTTCGTCAAATGATGATAACTCCGTAAGTAAGTGACATAGGAAGTTGATTTTGTGGCAACATATAGGTTTTTTGACACCAAGGAATTGATTGACACCATTATTATACATTTTGGAGTTTTCCTAATTAGAAGAAGTATAAGATGTCTGCCAAAAGCAATAATTAAGACACGAATTGTCCCATAGAAAGATGATTGAAGGATATACATGCATCATAGAACTGTACAGGTAGATGCTTTCGTGAAAAATAATGCCTAGGTATAAAGTAGTCTAAAATATTCCTTGTTACCATACTCAGTTATAAATATATACAACGTATCTACCCTAACCGAACTTGAGACAAGAACAACTGAACCGAGCATGCTAGACAACATAGCAGAACCCAACCTAATCCTATCAAACAATTGGGTTTTTACAATCACGTGGTAATGTTTTCCTGCACTTATAAAATTTACCACATTTCACCCCAGCCTTTCTACATGGGCAAGTTGACCTTGAACACTTAGCATATGAACAGGAGACTGACCAATGAGGCTCGAGGGTTTTCCACGATGTTGCGGGTACCAGCTGTTCTTGGTCGTTCACATAGCCGCAATCCTCTGGCTTCAGTGTCTCAACGTTTTCAGGGTCGAGGTGGCACTCCGAGGCATGGTTGATGGTGTAGGCATTGTAGAATGCACGCTTGGTATTAGACAGTAGTCCCTGACTAGTCGGTGGTAGGCTGTGGAGAGAACCCTTTTTGCTGAAGTGGAAAACCTCTGCTCGATATTCAGAGAAACACTTAGCATTGCTACCTCTTTTCAGTACCTTCACTATATATGAGTAATGCTCGGCGTTGCGAGTCATGGCCGGAGAGAGGGTTGGTAATTCCCCGAAGTGTTTCAGCAACGTTTCAGGCTCTGCCTTTAGAGCTGTCTTCTTTGTATCAACTTTGCTGGTTATGTCACACCCTGTAAGACTGTGTATAGCCGGCAGTACTGCACAGAGCCGATTACCCAGGCGCTGGAACTGGGTATGAAGGGGTATATATCGAGTTGTATCTCCCATCCCAGCTCGCACACACAGCGACTCAAGGTTGTGTTGGTGAAAGACGGGCATGTAGTAGAGCAGAGCAGCAATAACATCTGTATCGTTGGAGATTACAACACACACTTTGTGTCCTGCATTGAGAGTCCAAGACGTGGATGAGTATTTGGAGGTCAGCTTCTTCAAATGACGATTTAAGGTGTGACAATGCTTTTTCCAGGCCTTGATGGACCATGATGCACTGCCAATCCTCGTCTTCTTTGGTCACTTGTCCGAGTACAGTGGGATATTGTAATGTTTCTAAAGTATTTGAACGAAGATGGCAGTAGATTAGCTTCTCGAGAGGAAGCTCATTCATGTTTGACGGCCAGAATCTCTCCATCTCCTTTGGCAAAGGTGTCTCTGGTTCAATTGAACTGTACTCTATTGGTACAGTTTTAGTGCGCCTCTTTCTCTCACTATCCTTCACTGAGGGTTCATCTGAGTACATGTCGAACACATAGTCACATCGCCCGAACTGATGGTATACATCCGAAATAGATACAAATCCTAAGAGGAGATCCTTGAAGCTGGAGAGGCTAGTCACGCGAACCTTACGAACTGTGGCCATTATGTCTATGACATATAAAGTGTTCTTCCGATGTCTATAGCCATAGTCCTCAGGTTTGCGATTAGCCTCCAACTCCTTAATCAACAGGCTCTTCCCTGGGCTGACCATCGTCCCATCCTCATTGAACAGGAGAGGTGAAGGTGCAACATCATATTTCAAGAGGTTTGCGGTGGTGAGGCCACGATCACGGGCGATTTCAATCGTTCTCCCTACAACATTCATCTCCTTCACTGCTTTCTTGATGGTCTTCTGCGGCCTGTTTCGATTTATTTTTATTGTTTTCAGGTTCGCTCGATGAATCATTTCACTAAGTCTTGTGGTTTTCTTTACGAACATTTTGAGTCGAAATGTCAAGTACTTCTCCTCTTCTTTTGCGAAGGCACTCAGTATGTCAATTTTGATCTCTTTTGCCATGATCTCCTTTGTCACGAAATTATGCAGCATGGGGGAAGCCCCTAGAGACATGGGGGAGCCCTTCTCTTTAATTAATTTTACCATTGCCTGGATATGGGACTCCTTGCGAACTGTCGTAGCTTGGGATGACTCGTGGTGGTTAAAGGAATCGTGTGTCCTCTCCATCACATCAGCATATCTCCGATGCAGATTCTTTACTGCCATCATTTTATGGTATATCAAGTCCCATTGAGCAACGTACTGCTTCTGCTTGGCATGCCTGATGATTCTGTCACTGCATTTAGATGATAGGTTTATACTTTGCTCAAGCTTCTGGTCACCACCGACTGCAGTGAAGCGGCAAGGGTTCTCCTTGATGGAAAAGTTCCTATTTGAGAAGTTTACATGCACTGATGGTGCAGTTTGAGCTAGGTAAACGCCGCATGTCTTCCAGGTAAACAGAGCACCAGCGAAGATAGTTGGTCGTGTCAAA
>NW_014578991.1:0-1319 GCF_000485595.1 Priapulus caudatus
ATATTTTCCTTCGTTTTGTAGTAAAATTAGACTACAGGCAAAGCCCTTTATATTGAGATTATTGGGACCACCAAATTATGTTTGTTACAATAAATTCTTATTTATTATAAACAGTATTTAATAATTTTGATCTATTTCCACTTGTTTGTGCCAGAAAATGTCATTCTTTATATCAAGATTTCGTTACATCCGTGCTCGTTATAACAGGGTTTGCATGTAACCCATATACATGTATCTCTATGTAGAACAGTGTAAAAAAAATCAACATTTGTTTTCGTATACTTTTAGGGGGAAGGGGGGGTCTCGAAAAAGTGTACTCTTTGTACACTTGTGAAAATGTTGATAATTCTGAACGACCCCTAAATAATAATAATAATAATAATTATACTAATCATAATAATAATCATCATTATAATAATAATATAACACGGTGTAATGGACGAGGCATTACGCTGAGTATCATTGCAGGGAATGGCGTGTAACGATGTATGTTGAGCATGCCTATGATGGAAGGCAAGTGTCCTCCATCTCTAGCGCTCACAAAATAGACCCTGGTAAAGAAAAGAAGTTCTTAGTTGCGCATGTTACCGCTGTGGAATGTAGCTTGTATGATAGCACAACGTACGACAATGGTGTGATACTTCGTGATGGCGGTTGAAATCATGGTAATAACCTTTGCTGCCGACAGCGACTACAAAGAATCAGGAGAACGTGAATAGAGAACGCATCTCCATGCATGTAACCCTGCAAATAATTTATCATTGCTGTAATGTCATTTAACTGCCAAATTGTTGAAAATGGCCCGGTTCAGAAACTTTTATCGGTGACACTAATATGTTATCAAAAGATTTGTTGGGATGATGAGCGTATTTCCTGCCGCAATGTACCAGCGACTCGAGAGATCAACTGCTATCTGCCCATGAACGCAATTTTTCATGCATATCTCGTACAGACTGCAAAATTTTATCCTACATCAAACTAATATCGGCCAGGCCCGGGCCAGACGCGCACTTAATCGCAGCGTACAGACACAACATATGAATACTCAACCGGGCTAAAAGTTAGCACGGGTAAACTGCGCATGCTCACTTTAGCGCATTACGTCACGCAACAAACAGCAATAACGGTTAAACAACAGCACAACCTATGGCATTATTAAGATTTGTACTGTATTGTTATAGTCTATAATAGTAGATGAAAAAGAATATTAACAGGTGGCCGAATACACAGCAGAAACTACGACCGGCGTATACTCGAATCTGGGTATCTCATTATAATTCAATTGGGCCATTTTATCAGCAATTGAAACGTAAACATAC
>NW_014578991.1:5873-11302 GCF_000485595.1 Priapulus caudatus
GGCCATTTTGAAAATCCAAAATGGCGGCCATACCGGTATCTCCGCAAATGTAAACATTGTTTTTCGGATTCCTCATGCTATAACCTTTCCAAAAATGTATAGGTTTGCTAATCTACCATAATTCTGAACAAAAAAACATAGTGAACCTGACTATTACTGCAATAGCGTAAAATATCATCACTATTACTGTCATTGTTATCAGTATTAGTATTATTGGTCGCGTGCGCCTTGCCGCGGAACTGCGCGCAAGATTCGCGCTTAGCGGGCAGGATCAACACCTCTCAGGCGACGCTTCTCTGGTATCCGGTCTCTTCTCTGGATCCTTGCGAGCAGTGTCACTTCAACATGTAGGTATATAAACACAACCGGTAAGTCAGGATGTATGAGAATATAGGGTTCAACTATTCCACCTGTGCTAAGCTAATGTCCAGACTTACACGCGTAAGCATCGCGTTTTCGCTCGTGCTTCGCCTACGACTAAAGGCTTGGCGCGGCGCATGATTTACTATATACATCATGCATACAAGACATGTCAATACTTGAAGCACTATTATACTACACATAATTATATAACTTATCGTACGGCGTTGTGTCCTCATACATCCTTAGGTCAGCGATATTTGATATACAAAGATAAATGAATGTCACGGCATGTACTCAATACCTAATCCGAGATTCATGATTTATACAGTTGGTATATATCACTGAATGTTTATCACGGATGTAACAGCTATATAACGCGCATGAAATTAATAACTTGGACACGTTTTATAGGTTTATAGGTATATAACTTAGACGTGTGTCTGAACTCTAGCATTTAAGGTGCGAATATATTCCTAACTGTAGTTATCCGTCTAACAACACTAAGTAGAGCAGTTATTCAAACACCTCTATATCGGTTGTCATTTCCTAACGCTGACCATATGCGATATTAACTGCGAATAATATTAATAAGCAAATAGCACGGAAGATGTGTTTGAAAACAGAAAATGTTTAGTGCAAATAAAGCAATCAACCGAATACGAGTACGCCATGTTATTCAAGTTTACAAAAAAAATTATTTACAGTGCATTACACAGAATTAAAGCCTTGTGAAAGTTCCTTTTACAAAGTCGCGTTAAAAATACGTTTAGAGTATCTAATAATTTTTTTTTACTAATGCGTATCGTTGAGAAATAACATAGCTACACATTACTAGGTTTAACATACGTATTTTTTGGGTTCGCATAGGCGTCAAGGTTAATAAAAGTTACAACGCAAGTGCAGTTTCGTTAAGCGCACGGATTAGGGACACACGATGTCAACACGCGCGATTGCCACGTACCTACCGGTTTCGCGCACACCTATGTCTGATAGCCTTGACCTGGCGTCCATAGACACTGTACTCTGACACTACAGCTTAATTATAGATTTATTACTTCGTGTCACCGTTGAAGTAAGGTAACAACTTTCACGTGAGTACGTTGCTACCATATAGATCTTCTTGATCTTGATTGTGTACTGCGTCGACCGCGTATACGCGTATTATGACGCAGGTGGTGGGGCATAGTAAAATTAGGCGCTCCCGGCTGCGACCGCGACACAGATGGCGTTGATTGCCACAGACACTTGAAGCGTTTCAATAAAATATAATGCTAAATAAATACGAAATCTATTTACTACCAAATTCTTAATGTTTCTATACTCTCTTTCACCTATTAAAATTATTGCCGACAGTTTCCTGTAAATTACGTCCAAATGCTCATCTGCAACAAAATAGATTTTGTATTTATTTAGCATTATATTTTATTGAAACGCTTCAAGTGCCTGTGTCGATTACGGTCTGTGTGCAGGCATTCCAGTCCACGATGGTCCGTGGAAAGAAAGAGGAGTTCTTGAATTCCACTGTTGAGGTTCTAATGACTGCGAGTTTGTTGTCGTTTTTGCTCCTTGTGCGCGATGAACCCATCCTGATATACTGGACGTTGGGAATCGCAGTACTTCCAGAGAGAATTTTGTTGAGAATGTTGCTTCCCTTTACGGCGTAGTTGAAGATTCGGCCAATTAAGTGATTGTAACGTTGCAGTTACGCTGTTGGTTCTGCCATAATCGTTGCAGGCGAATCTAGCTTCGCGGCGTTGGATCATTTTAATTTTTTTATGTCTCTATTTAAATGTGGGTCCCAGACTGTGCAGCCATACTCTAGCTTAGAGAGAATAAGAGATTTGTATGATGTGGCTTTTAGCGTTTTGGGCGCATATTTCAGATTCATTTTGACGAAGCCAAGGATGCTGTTGGCTTTTGCACATAAACTATTGATATGTTTGTCCTACCTCAGAGTGTTAGAGATAATTACGCCGAGATACAGAGTTGACTCAACCTCCTGGAGGAATTTTTCATCTATTTCATAGAAATACGATAGCGTATTTTTCTTTTGTGTTTCACGCAGGATGTAACACTTCTAGGCGTTAAATCGCATTCCTCAGGTCTCGGCCCAGGATTGAAGGGTAGACAAGTCTTTCTGCAGCATGTGCTGATCCTTCATGGAGTTGATTACCCTATATAGAAGACAATCGTCGGCGAACAATCGCAATTTGCTGGTTACAGTGGCTGGTAGATCATTGATATGTAGAAGGAACAGTAAAGGATCAAGGACAGTTTCCTGTGGAACACCCGAGTCCACTGAAACACAATCGGAGTGTTCCCCGTCCACGACCACTTGTTGTGATCGATGACAGAGAAATTCCCGGATCCATTTGAGTATGTGATTTCTGATGTTGTAGTAGCTTAGCTTCTTCAGCAACCTCTGATGGGGCACCGTGTCGAATGCCTCCTTGGTGAAGTCGAAAACGGCTATATCGATCTGTGCCTTGCTATCATGTTGTTGTAAGAGATCATCTGCAGTTGTCAGTAGCTGGGTCTCACAGGAATGTTCTCGTCGAAAGCCGTGTTGAACGTTGGTCAGGATGTTGTGAGTTTCCAAGTGTGACAGTATATTGACGATAAATTACATGTTCCAGAAGTTTACTGCAGACACATGTGAAAGACACTGGACGGTAGTTTTCACATGCGCGCCTGTCTCCTTTTTTGTATACTGGAGTAACGAGTGCGCCTTTTTACAGTCGGAGGGTAGTTGACCATAATCAAGGGATTGTTAGAAAATCGCACTCAATATTGGTGCTATTTCGTGCGCTGTTTCTATCAGGACGCGGTTGCGGATGGCATCCGGACCACAGGCCTTGTTTGGGTTGATTCTGCTGAGAAGCGTTTTCACGCCAGCTTCATCTATGGTGATATCCCCATTAGATGATTTTGGTTCACCTTGAATGTCAGAAATGTTACTGGTGTTTTCCTGGGTGAACACAGACTTAAACTGATCGTTCAGGAGTTGAGCTTGGGTTTTCGAATCTGAATAAAGTTTTCCTCTCTGCCAAAGAGAGGATATTTCAATATTGTCTGCTTTTTGAGAATTAATGTATCCCCAAAATGTTCTTGGGTTATTCTCTTTAAGACTGAGATTGAGAATTTGGTTTAGATATACCCGATGTGATTGGTTTATTAATTTCCGAACGAGTTTTTGTGTTTTATACTGGAGTGTGTTGTCCGCACTGCTGTTTTGATGTATTTTGTGAAACAGATTGATTGCTCCATTCACCTATGGTAGCTTATTGTTCCCTTTTATCATTTTGTGTGGGATAAAATTCTGGATTATGCTAAGCATTCCGTCCTTGAATTTGGTCCAGTTTCTATTGACCAAACGTTGGTGGAACAGGTCGGGCTCGAGAATCGCCTGTTGCAGTTTTTTCGCTTCTGCACTGACTTTGTGCCAGTCTGCCTTGATGTACTGTGGTACTGATCGTCGCTTGGTTTTCACGTACACGAGTTTTATGTCGCAGTCGGTGATAACCATATGGTGGTCTCCTACCCATGGGACAGGTTGGACTTCTTACAAAGTGACGGGTTATTTGTAAAGAAAAGATCAAGATTATTATTTTCTCTCGTTGGTTCAAACTGTAGTTGTGAGAGCAAGTGCTGGTCTTGGATATCAAGTAATTTCTGGCCTACTCCGGACTTGAAAGCACCAGATTCCACAGAGTTTGTATGCCGGTCGATGTCGCCAGTGTTGAAATCACCGCTTAGGTGAATAGGTTTAACCTGGCATCTGGCAGGGAGTTTGGTTAGAGAGGTGTTCAGTTCTTCCAACTGGTCGGCGTTTTCATCTGGTGGCCTGTAAAAGCTGCCTATGACAAGGGACTTGGCTCCTTCAAGAGTTACTTTGACACAAAGGACGTCGGCGTTTGAATCGGCTTCTGTAAGCTGTTTACTCACAAAGCAAGACTTAATTGCGATAAAGACACCGCCTCCGTGGAGTGTTCTGTCTTTTCTGTACACCTTATAATCTGGGGGGATTTTGTTTGCCGTGTGAATTGTGCTGTTGAGTTTTGATTCACAACCCAATATAGCATCTGCTTTGACGTAATCAACTGCGACAGCAAACTAGGCTTTTTTGCTTTTAATACCCTCACAATTAACTACCAAAGTTGTCCAGTTGTTGCAATTTTTACGAAGGGTATCTCTAGAGGAGTGATCATCATTAGATGTACTATTATATCGGTCTCTCGATCTAGGCGTACCAATGGGACTGGAGGGTTGCTCAGTTTGTGGCGAACTAGTCAAGATTGCGTTAAAACTAAGATCTGCTGAAGCCACAGAAATGGTTGCATCGGTAGCAGATCCAACAACTCTGAAGCGGTTATATAGGTCAGATTCATAGAAATGAAATGTAAATGATGCGATATTTTGGTTGTCGAACTTGGCACAAATCCAAAAAACCTCCGATTTCTCCAAGCTACGTATGTGGAATGAGCAGTAACTTAAGCACGTGTTGTGGTATCAAATATCACAATCATCACAGCAAATCGCACGCTGCGACCAAGTTACTGCGCGCTCGCAGTACCCGCAAGGAAATTTTGAGACGTTCTTGAGTCCTGGGTTTAATTCAACGTCGCCTGCTACCAAGAGAAGTGCTACAATTAAAACGGCCAGCTGCTGTGCAGGTTTAGGATTAAACTTTCCTCTGAAAGGAGTTAGGCCCCGTGAGTGTTTTCTTGAAACACAGACTGCTGCGATAGGTGTTTGACTGATGATGGAGTTTGTGATAACTCCAGGCTTCAAGGTTACCGACTCGTAGCTGGAGAACGAGAAGAAGACTTCTAGCTTTCGGCTGGGACCAATAGTTAGCAGTAGAATTGTGAGCTTCAATATATACATAAGAGTTTACCAAGAGTTCAGACAATACTCAGTTAAGATTAATTCATATGCGGGAACGGTTCTAAATGTAAGCAAACAATTAAGATGGCTGTCCTTGGAGATGGGATTTCGTATCTCGTAGTTGAAGAACGGTACAGAGCTAATAAAATGTGCGTCCAGTAGGCCTTGACTGTGGTTAA
>NW_014578991.1:15947-17274 GCF_000485595.1 Priapulus caudatus
TTCGGTTTATCACATATAACATTCGATTCACGGATCGAATGATTCGATTCACGGATCGAATGATTCGATTCATTTGTTTTATGGTTGATTTATCACATATAAAATTTGATTTATCCCATATAACATTCGGTTTATCACATATAACATTCGATTCACGGATCGAATGATTCGATTCACGGATCGAATGATTCGATTCACGGATCGAATGATTCGATTCACGGATCGAATAATGCGATTCAGAGTCACGATAGTTTCACAGTTTCAGAGGGACGAGGTTTATGAGGAAGGGAGAAGGTGGTACAGGAGGAAAGCGAAAAGGTAGACGACGAGGGAGAAGGTAATGGGGGAGGAGGAGAAGGACGGGAGAAGGGGTGGAGGTAGAAGAGGTAGAGGACGAGGGAAAAGGTAGTGGAGGAGGAGGGGAGAGAAGGGGAGAGAAGGGAAGGAGGTAGAAAAGGGAGACAAAAAGGAGGTAGAAAAGGGATACAGGAAGAAGGTCGAGAAAGAGGGTAGAAGGTGGTGGGGGAGGAGGGGGAGGAGGTAGAGGAGGGAAGAGGTAGAAGGGGAGAATGTGGTAGAGGGGAGAGAGAGTTGGGAGATAGGTGAGAGAGGAGGTAGTGCAGGGGAGAAGGTAGAAGAAGGAGGAGGTCGAGGATGGTGGGAGACGGTGGAGGAGGTAGATGAGAGGGAGAAGGTAGAAGAGAGAGTAGGTAGGGGATGGTGGAATAAGATAGAAGAGGTAGAGGAGGGGGAGATAGTGGTGGAGAAGGAGGTGAACGAGGTAGAGGAGGTAGAGGAGGTAGAGGAGGTAGAGGAGGTAGAGGAGGGGAGAATGTGGCGGAGGAAGACGAGGAGTGGGAAGATAGAGAAGAGAGGAGGTAGAGGAGGTGGAGAAGGTAGAAGAGGGAGGATGTAGTGGATGGTGGGAAAAAGTGGAGGAGGTAGAAGAGAGTGGGAGAATCTGGAGGAAGTAGAGGAGGGGGAGAAGGTGGTAGAGAAGAAGGGGCAGGAAGTGGTGGGAAGGAGAAGGGAAAGAAGGTGAGGAGATAGAGGAGAGGGAGGTGGTGGATGAGGAGGATGGGGAGGTGGCGGAGGAGGAGCAGGAGAAGGTGGCGAAGGAGGAGGGGAGAAGGTGGTGGATGAGGAGGATGGGGAGGTGGCGGAGGAGGAGCAGGAGAAGGTGGCGAAGGAGGAGGGGAGAAGGTGGTGGATGAGGAGGATGGGGAGGTGGCGGAGGAGGAGCAGGAGAAGGTGGCGAAGGAGGAGGGGAGAAGGTGGTGGATGAGGAGGATGGGGAGGTGGCGGAGGAGGAGCAGGAGAAGGTGGC
>NW_014578991.1:17406-26704 GCF_000485595.1 Priapulus caudatus
AATATATTGTAAGCGGGCAAATCCCACACGCCAGGAGAGTGATGGCGATGTGGGAACGCAACCGGTGTCAGAGGGAATGTACAAAACAGAGACGGGAAGGTCAAGTTCAGCGGTCGGGTTCGAGATTAAAGTGAGCCGTGGCTCGGGACAGAGCCGACCAGCCAGAAAGCACGTATCGAATGATTCGATTCACGGATCGAATCATTCGATTCACGGATCAAATGATTCGATCACGAACGAATAATTCAATTTACGAATCAAATGATTCGATTCACGGATTGAATGATTCGATTCACGGATCGAATGATTCGATTCACGGATCGAATAATTCGATTCGCAGATCGAATGATTCGATTCCAAAACCAAATGGTTTGATGCAAGGGGATTCACGGATTGAATGATTCGATTCACGGATCGAATGATTCGATTCGCAGATCGAATGATTCGATTTCAAAACCAAATGGTTTGATGCAAGGATCGAATGGTTTGATTTTCTTTTCTTATATAAAATCAAATAATGTAAACATTTAAAACAGGGAATTATTGTCGATTTATTGCATATAAAATATGATTAAATAATCAAATATTATATGCGATAAATCAAATGTTATGTGCAATAAATCAAACGTTATATGTGATAAATAAAATGTTATATTTGATAAATCGAATGTTATATGTGATAAATCGAATGTTATATGTGATAAATCGAATGTTATATGTGATAAATCAACCATAAAACAAAAATCAAATTATGAAACAAAAACATGCCATATGCGGCACTCGGCATTCTCATTAGTCAGTCGTCTGCGTGAAACCCTTTCTCTAAGTGATGGAGTTATTTAATTAAAAATTAAAACATTGGTTAAATACAGTCGTGAAACACATGTGAACGCATAACTGACCTAGTAACTATGTCGGGTGTTAGGGGAAGGGGGTGTCGTTATCTCACCACTCGTCAGTTGTATATTATTTACATGTTTTCAATGTTTAATGTTGCTTAAATGTTTTTTCATTATTCCTTTTACGAAACTGATTATAATCGATTCAAAATCGCTTATCGGTTATCAGGTCTTTGTCAAGCTCTCCACGAGCACAAAAATCTCGATCAATATTTCTTGGGCACCCACCCTTGTCCGCAAAAACGAGCGCGCATGTTCTTTAGGGATATTTTTGCTCTTGGTTCTACAAAGGGTATGTTTGAGTGCGAGTGATTGTATACGTGGAATACGGTTTGTTGTAAGGTTGCACAAATAATTTATATATTGTGTGTTTATACTTATATATAGTGTATTACATAATATACATGAATAAATCATGTATTTTGAATTTGATTTTGATTATTTGAACTTTATTACGAAATAATAAAACGAAGTATGGGTTTATTCATTCATAAATTATAAAATTGTTATCTAGATCACGCGTGCATTTAACAAATTATGTATATAATTACTACGCGACGGGCAGGAATAGTTACGTATCGTACAGTTCTGTTATTGTTTGTGTCGTTATAAGTTATAATTCACGTCGTGTGCATCTATACGCAAAACACTGAAACAGTTAGACTGAAAACTGCAAATATAGAACCATGCACCAAGCACCATGCTCGCACGTAGGAAAGATATAGATCACAACGTAAAAGCGGACACGAAATATCACTATGGACGGTGTTCACTCTCGCTATTCTCCGTGGACAGACTCCGTGTGTCGGCGGAATCCTGTCTCTTCAGATCATAGTTCGTAGATGGAGACGCCCCCTACTAACTATGTTCAGATTAACCTCAATTTTGCGAAAGTACATTAGTTCTGTCACTGTCTGCACTTTCGCTAAAATCTTTTAAAGCCGATTGCTTTGAAAAACATTTTTTTACCAGCCAATCGGATTTCCAGAACGCAACGGCAAACAAGACAAATATCTTGTGTTCAATCTTCAATGCAGTCTCTGTTTAAAAATATTTAAAAAACCCGATTGCGTTCCTTTAATATTCAACTTCGCTGACGGACACCAACCAAGTCTCGAACCTCTACAGGGCACATAGTAGGCGTACCCGTGGAGATAAATTGGTAAGTTTGACCAAGAACAAATTGAATACGCATTTGGTTTATAATGTGGTTGTCATTGATGCTGTTAAGAAGTCCACTTTAGCTGTTTAGCAACTTTTTTGACGAGATAAGAGCTTACCATACTTAAAAGTTCCAAAGCCCTGTAATGATTTGGCACAGCCACCTCTTAATCGGCTTACAGAAATTGGCAATTTTATAAACGCAGATATATTTATGTGTCAGTGTGCAGCGGCAGCCATGGCGGCAGCCAGCGTTTGTTGCAGATGAACATTTGGACGGCATTTGCAGGAAATTGTCGGCAATAATAGGTGAAAGATAGTATAGAAACATTAAGACTTTGGTAGTAAATAGATTTCTTATTTANGAGTCACGATAGTTTCACAGTTTCAGAGGGACGAGGTTTTCTGACACCGGTTGCGTTCCCACATCGCCATCACTCTCCTGGCGTGTGGGATTTGCCCGCTTACAATATATTGTGCATTCTGCGGGCCGGCCGGTGAGCACAAGATGCCTCGATCGCTCCCTCCTTCTCTCCCTTTCCCCTCCCTCCCTCCCTCTCTCACTCACTTACCACCTTGACCCCGATTCCCTCCCTCTTTCCCTCCCTCTTATTCACTCACCACTTCGATTCCTCCCTCCCTCCCTCCCTCCTTCCTTTCCTCCCTCCCTCCCTCCCTCCCTCCCTCTCTCACTCACTCATTTACCACCTCGACCCCTCCCTCCCTACGTCACCACCTTCTCCCCTCCTCATTCGCCATCTTCTCCTGCTCCTCCTCTGCCACCTCCCCATCCTCCTCATCCACCACCTTCTCCCTCTCCCCTATCTCCTCCCCTTCTTTCCCTTCTCCTTCCCACCACTTCCTGCCCTTTCTTCTCTACCACCTTCTTCCCCTCCTCTACTTCCTCCAGATGCTCCCACTCTCCTCTACCTCCTCCACTTTTCCCCACCATCCACTACATCCTCCCTCTTCTACCTTCTCCACCTCCTCTACCTCCTCTCTTCTCTATCGTCCCACTCCTCATCTTCCTCCACCACATTCTCCCCTCCTCTACCACCTCTACCTCCTCTACCTCGTCCACCTCCTTCTCCACCACTATCTCCCTCTCCTCTACCTCCTCTATCTTCTTCCACCATTCCCTACCTACTCTCTCTTCTACCTTCTCCCTCTCATCTATTTCCTCCACCGTCTCCCACCATCCTCGACCTCCTCCTTCTTCTACCTTCTCCCCTGCACTACCTCCTCTCTCACCTATCTCCTAACTCTCTCTTTCCTCTACCACATTCTCCCCTTCTACCTCTTCCCTCCTCTCCCTCCTCCCCCTCTTCCCCCACCACCTTCTACCTTATTCCTCAAGTTTCTTCTTGTATCCCTTTTCTACCTCCTTTTTGTCTCCCTTTTTTACCTCCTCCATTTCTCTCCTCCTCCTCCTCCACTACATTTTCGCTCGTCCTCTACCTCTTCTACCTCCACCCCTTCTCCCGTCCTTCTCCTCCTTCCCCATTACCTTCTCCCTCGTCGTCTACCTTCTCTCCTTCATCATGTACCACCTTCTCCCTTCCTCATGGGAATGTACAAAACAGAGACGGGAAGGTCAAGTTCAGCGGTCGGGTTTGAGATTAAAGTGAGCCGTGGCTCGGGACAGAGCCGACCAGCCAGAAAGCACGTATCGAATGATTCGATTCACGGATCGAATCATTCGATTCACGGATCAAATGATTCGATCACGAACGAATAATTCAATTTACGAATCAAATGATTCGATTCACGGATTGAATGATTCGATTCCAAAACCAAATGGTTTGATGCAAGGATCGAATGGTTTGATTTTCTTTTCTTATATAAAATCAAATAATGTAAACATTTAAAACAGGGAATTATTGTCGATTTATTGCATATAAAATATGATTAAATAATCAAATATTATATGCGATAAATCAAATGTTATGTGCAATAAATCAAACGTTATATGTGATAAATGAAATGTTATATGTGATAAATCGAATGTTATATGTGATAAATCGAATGTTATATGTGATAAATCGAATGTTATATGTGATAAATCGAATGTTATATGTGATAAATCGAATGTTATATGTGATAAATCAAATGTTATATGTGATAAATCAACCATAAAACAAAAATCAAATTATGAAACAAAAAACATGCCATATGCGGCACTCGGCATTCTCATTAGTCAGTCGTCTGCGTGAAACCCTTTCTCTAAGTGATGGAGTTATTTAATTAAAAATTAAAACATTGGTTAAATATAGTCGTAAAACACATGTGAACGCATAACTGACCTAGTAACTATGGCGGGTGTTAGGGGAAGGGGGTGTCGTTATCTCACCACTCGTCAGTTGTATATTATTTACATGTTTTCAATGTTTAATGTTGCTTAAATGTTTTTTCATTATTCCTTTTACGAAACTGATTATAATCGATTCAAAATCGCTTATCGGTTATCAGGTCTTTGTCAAGCTCTCCACGAGCCTAAAAATCTTGATCAATATTTTTTGGGCACTCACGTACCCTTGTCCGCAAAGACGAGCGCGCATGTTCTTCAGGCATATTTTTGCTCTTGGTTCTACAAAGGGTATGTTTGAGTGCGAGTGATTGTATACGTGGAATACGGTTTGTTGTAAGGTTGCACAAATAGTTTATATATTGTGTGTTCATACTTATATATAGTGTATTACATAATATACATGAATAGATCATGTATTTTGATTTTGATTTTGATTATTTGAACTTTATTACGAAATAATAAAACGAAGTATGGGTTTATTCATTCATAAATTATAAAATAGTTATCTAGATCACGCGTGCATTTAACAAATTATGTATATAATTACTATGCGACGGGCAGGAATTGTTACGTATCGTACAGTCCTGTTATCGTTTGTGTCGTTATAAGTTATAATTCACGTCGTGTGCATCTATACGCAAAACACTGAAACAGTTAGACTGAAAACTGCAAATATAGAACCATGCACCAAGCACCATGCTCGCACGTAGGAAAGATATAGATCACAACGTAAAAGCGGACACGAAATATCACTATGGACGGTGTTCACTCTCGCTATTCTCCATGGACAGACTGTTCGTGTGTCGGCGGGATCCTGTCTCCGTTTTTCAAAGCAATCGGCTTTAAAAGATTTTAGCGAAAGTGCAGACAGTGACAGAACTAATGTACTTTCGCAAAATTGAGGTTAATCTGAACATAGTTAGTAGAGGGAGTCTCCCTCTACGAACTATGATCTGAATTTTTTTACCAGCCAATCGGATTTCCAGAACGCAACGGCAAACAAGACAAATATCTTGTGTTCAATCTTCAATGCAGTCTCTGTTTAAAAATAAAAAATAAACCGATTGCGTTCCTTTAATATTCAACTTCGCTGACGGACACCAACCAAGTCTCGAACCTCTACAGGGCACATAGTAGGCGTACCCGTGGAGATAAATTGGTAAGTTTGACCAAGAACAAATTGAATACGCATTTGGTTTATAATGTGGTTGTCATTGATGCTGTTAAGAAGTCCACTTTAGCTGTTTAGCAACTCTTTTGACGAGATAGAAGCTTACCATACTTAAAAGTTCCAAAGCCCTGTAATGATTTGGCACAGCCACCTCTTAATCGGCTTACAGGAATTGGCAAGTCTATAAACGCAGACATATTTATGTGTCAGTGTGCAGCGGCAGCCAGCGTTTGTTGCAGATGAACATTTGGACGGCATTTGCAGGAAATTGTCGGCAATAATAGGTGAAAGAAATCTATTTACTACCAAAGTCTTAATGTTTCTATACTATCTGATTTAATTAGCATTATATTTTATTGAAACGTTCCAAGTGCTTGTGGTCTACAGCAGCTGCTGTAAACAAACACATCTTTCCCACAAGCGTGATTTTTTTCCTAGGATAATCAAGAACATGTGGCTCTAGTGAGCGCAGCCATTGGTGGATACAAATCACGTGCCTCAACTCCTGTTTTATGGTGCATTGTGACCATAACCCTAACCCTTTTTTTTAAATCGAATCAATCGATCCGTGAATCGAATCATTTAATCCGTGAATCAAATTATTCGATCCGTAAATCGAATAATTCGATCCGCAAATCGAATGATTTGATTAGTAAATCGAATGATTCGATTTACGGAATTACGTGCTTTCCGGCTGGCCGGCTCTGTCCTGAGCCACGGCTAACTTTGATATCGGGCCCGACCGCTGACCTTGACCTTCCCGTCTCTGTTTTGTACATTCCCCCTGACACCGGTTGCGTTTCCGCATCGGCATCACTTTCATGGCGTGTGGGATTTGCCCGCTTACAATATATTGTGCATTCTGCGGGCCGGCCGGTGAGCACAAGACGCTTCGATCGCTCCCTCCCTCTCTAACTATCTCTCTCACTTACTTACCACCTTGACCCCTGACCCCCTTCTTCCCTCCTTCCCTTTCTCACTCACTTACCATTTCGACCCCCTCCCTCGCCACCTTCTCCCCCTCCTCCTCCGCCACCTCCTTCCCTTCTTCCCCTTCTCCTTCCCCACCACCCCTCCCATTCTGCTCCACTAGCTTCTCCCCCTCCTCTACTTCCTCCACATTCTTCCACTCTCCTCTACCTTTTCCCACCATCCTCTACATCCTCCCTCTTCTACCTTCTCCCCCTCCTCTTATTTCTATCTCACCACTTCTTGTCCTCCTCCACCACATTCCCCCTCCTCCCTTCTCTACCTAATCCCCTTCCTTTTCCACCACTTCTCCCCTCCTCTACCTTCTCCGTCGTCTCCCACCATCCTCTATCTACTCCCTCTTCTACCTTCCCCCTCTCCTCTACCTCCTCCACCTTCTCCAACTATCCTCGACCTTCTCCCTCTTCTGCCTTCTCCCCCTCCACTACCTCCTCTCTCCCCTATCTCGCAACTCCCTCTCCCCTCCACCAAATTCTCCCCCTCTACCTCCTCCCTCCTCTATCTTCTCCCGCTTCTCCCCAACCACCTTCGACCCTCCTCCTCGATCTCCTTCCTGTACCCCTTTTCTACCTCCTTCCTGTCCCACTTTTCTACCTCTTCCTCTTCTCCACCTCCTCCTCCTCCACTACCTTTTCCCTCGTCCTCGGAAGGGGTGGAGGTAGAAGAGGTAATGTAGTGGTGAAGTAGGAGGAGGAGGGAAGACGCGTGATCTAAATAACAATTTTATAATTTATGGACGAATACCTCGTTTATTATTTCGTATGGCATGTATTTTGTTTCATTATCCGATTTTTTGTTTTATGGTTGATTTTATCATATATAACATTCACTGATCGAATGCTTTGATACACGGATTGAATGATTCGATTCACGGTTCGAATGATTCGATTCACGGATCGAATAATTAGATTCACGGATCGAATGATATGATTCATTTGGTTTCTGGTTGATTTATCACGTATAACATTCGATTTATCACATATAACATTCGATTTACGGATCGAATGATTCGATTCACGGATCGAATGAATCGATTCACGGATCGAATGATTCGATTCACGGATCGAATAATGCAATTCAGAGTCACGAGAGTTTTACAGTTTGAGAGGTACGAGGTATATGAGGAGGGCAGAAGGTGGTACAGGGGAAAGGAGAGAAGGGAGACGACGAGGGGGGCATTATAACATATTATGTATATATGTATATGTGTCGGGCAGGAATAGTTATGTATCGTACAGTCCTGTTATCGTTTGTGTTGTTATAAGTTAAAATTCACGTCGTGTGCATCTATACGCAAAACACTGAAACTGTTAGACTAAAAACTGCAAATATATAACCATGCACCAAGCACCATGCTCGCACGTAGGATAGATATATAGATCTCAACGTAAAAGCGGACACGAAACATCACTATGGACGTTGTTCACTCTCGCTATTCTCCGTGGGCAGATTTTGTTGTGGGCGGGATCCTGTCTTTTCAGATTATAGTTCGTAGAACGAGACTCCCTCTACTAACTATGTTCAGATTAACCTCAATTTTGTGAAAGTACATTAGTTCTGTCACTGACTGCACTTTCGCTAAAATCTTTTATGGCCGATTGCATCGAAAAGTGTTTTTACCAGCCAATCGGATTTCCAGAACACACCGGCAAACAAGACAAATACCTTGTGTTCACAAATAATAGGTAAAATAGAGTATAGAAACATTAAGACTTTGGTAGTAAATAGATTTCGTATTTATTTCGCATTATATTTTATTGTAACGCTCCAAGTGCCTGTGGTCTACAGCAGCTGCTGTAAACAAACACATCTTTCCCGCAGGCGTACTGTTTTTCTAGGATAATCAAGAACATAAGGCTCTAGTGAGCGCAGCCATTGGTTGATACAAGACACGTGCCTCAAACTCCTGCGTTATGGTGCATTGTGACCGTAACCCTAACCCTATTAAAAAAACAAAAATTTAATTGTTGTAAAAATTAATTGTTGTTATTAAATTGTTGTAAATAAATTATGTAAATATTTGCGTTAATTGGAAAAAATAGTTAAATGAAATAAAGATAGAAAAATACAGAAAACAGGAAAATATTAACAATAAGATGGGATTCGATCCAACGACCTTTCAGACCTGACGTCCGTGCTCTACGCGGTCCGCTATTCATGATGAATAGGTTCATTAATATGGATGTGCCATGAATATGACCACACTGTGCCGTCATTGAGAAACGACACAATCTCAACCAATGGCCGCACTTACTAGAGCCCTATGTTCTTGATTATCCTAGAGGAAAAAATCACGCCTGCGGGAAAGATGTGTTTGTTTACAGCAGCTGCTGTAGACCACAGGTCCTTGAAGCGTTTCAATAAAATATAATGCGAAATAAATACGAAATCTATTTACTACCAAAGTAACCAGTACAACGCTTCACGCAGGGTGGTAAAAATCGGATCCTCCAAAGCTCCAATAGCGTATCCATCCGAGCTAAAGCATCCGGGCACTTTTAGAATGAATTGATTTGAAGTTTGGTTTGTAGTTTTTTTTTATAATGTCTTTTATTTCCAGAAACACATAATAATGTACATTACATTATATTATACGTTATACAGATTATCTACAACACTGTGATAGTAACTTAGTTCAGTGATGGTACAAACAGGTAAACGGCATAAACAGTTTTACAAAGTAGTGCATATATGAGCGTACTAGTTAGGGGGGGGGCCTATAGAGTACCGAAGTGTGACGTCACGTTGGCAAGACAACGCACGGGCTGG